>NC_063198.1:13444126-13586626 GCF_017589495.1 Alosa alosa | reverse complement strand
GGTAGTTTGTGAGCCAGATTAGGAGAGAGCGGATTACACGCACCCAGCGGTGAGGGCTCTTTGACAGCTATCTGGTTACCCCCCCAGCCGAGGTAACAATCCCTCCTGTCAGGAGGCAGACAGGGTCTCTCTCCGAATCCCCACTCTCCCTCCCCCATCAGTACTTTTCCACTCACTCATCACACAACACTGGGAAAAGACAATGGCCTAGAATGTTGCCATTTTGAAGGGGAGGATGTCAGATGTCAGTTTTAGCGTGTGACCCAACACACAATACAACTTCAGGTCTGTGTCGATTACTCTGACCTCTCTGTGGTCATACAAACTCTAACTCTCACTGGCTTCTCTCTGGGATCTAGCTTATAGTGCACTCTACTGGATAAAAAAGGAAATTACATGAGTACTGTTGTTTCATCTATTCCACTTTAGTAATGTGCATGAACAGAACACATTGGATAGGTAAAAGACTTCCATTAATCTAAACTGAAATTCTTATGATTATCTTCTGAAGAAACAATCAACAAATAAACTCATTTATTGAATTAATAGAACTTGTAGCCTATGGGGAGCCAATGTAGCACAATAATAAAGAGGTAGTATAAAACTGTCGGCATTAAAACATTTATGATCTGAACAATGCTTAGTAAATTATTAA
The DNA here is from genome assembly GCF_017589495.1 of Alosa alosa. Classification (NCBI taxonomy): domain Eukaryota; kingdom Metazoa; phylum Chordata; class Actinopteri; order Clupeiformes; family Clupeidae; genus Alosa; species Alosa alosa. The sequence goes on along the minus strand of NC_063198.1, from coordinate 13,585,971 downwards.
ACCGAAACACAGCAGGAAGTCTCACTCATGAAATTCAAAGTCAGCATTACCTTCTCTGGAGAGAACTCCACACTTCTAAGAGTCTGTCTTTTGAAGTAAACCGCAAGAACACTTAAAAGGACAGCAATCCCACTTTATGCAATCTGCTACACCTGAAACCCTTTTTCTTGTTTTACTGCTTGTCTTTCAGTGACAGGCTCTATATGAGAGCAGTGACTTTAGGCAGAGGAGTGAGATTGTCCAGCCCCCAGCATACTGTAAGCACCACAGCAGAGCAGAATAGAGAGTGAACACTCCAAAGGGCGTGAGGAGAGATCTCACAAACACCACATACAGTAGCTCAATCCCACCCAACCCACTTGGACAAAGTCCCTCAGGGGCTGTAGAGGGGTGATGGGCAATACTGATAGCTCTGTCGGTGCTTTATCGCCATAACACCATAACATGCTGGGAGAGGTGAAGAGACCCATGAGGAAAGAGAAACAAGTGTCCCAACCAGGAGACTTTCCCAACCACTTTCACAAAACCCTCCCCACCCCCTCCCCCAATAAAAGCCCAGCTGAGAACTGTCAATTATTCTAATGCAACACAAGCCAGAAACGGCTTAAAATAATAATCAGATGTGGTAATACTGAGCGTCACCAGCTGTTTGCAGGGCCTCAGTAGTGCCACCCATTATCATAGTCCGCTGCTTACTATTGCTTACTGCTACTGCTAAAGTCTTATAGAAACAGTCATTTGGAAATCTATCCCATACTGTTCTCATATGGGTGGGAACATATGAATGATAACCACAGGTGTGTGGCAGGTGTGGCTACTACAGCAACATGAAAGGGCTTACAGCATTTACTTCACTGGAAGGCTCTGTTAGCCTGGTATCACCAGATATCACCAGATTGCGTTGCCTGATTTTGTACGTTTGCAGGTGGCACTACAGTCTTACCACTGCCACTTTCAATTTCAAAACGAACATCATCCCCTCTCATCACTGATTTGGCCACTATCCTTGTGGCTGAGGGAAACGGAAACGCATTGAGAGGAGCCAGAATAGTATCTCAGTGAATTGAAAATGAGCTGATATACAGGCAGGCGGGGCCACACTAGGGCTCTGTACCAAAGTAGAAAATTATGTCAGCTGAGGAAAACGGTAGGTGAAAATGCATTCAATGCCAGATGAGGTCACAGCAGCTCTAGATATCTGGGTCATTGTGGGACACTAAGCCTCCACTGCTTCTGATGAGCCTGTATTAACTTAACCTGATCTACAGTACCCTTTCCTTATCTGGGCTGTGCTAAACAATGATGAGCTTAACCGTGTAAATGGTTGATGTTTAGATTCTGTTGTTGCAGGCAGCTCACTGCGCCGGGATTAGTGTGTGCTTCACCTCACTGTGTGTTCACTGTGTGCTGAGTGTGTTTCACTAATTCACAGATTGGGATAAATGCAGAGACCAAATTTCCCTCACGGGATCAAAAGAGTATATATACTAATATACTTGTACTATACTTCTGGCCACGATGTCATAAGCTGGTTCATAGAAATTGTTTTCAACTTCACTTGGAGAAGAAAATACACACTGGTTGCTGGGTTTGCAAATAGTATGAGTCAGCAATTCCTAACGAGGTAAGACATGCTACATATTAACATTTGGTGGTCACAGACCACAATACTATGCTTGCTTCACTGCCACCCTAGTGTCTAGCCCAATGTATAATTTCAGTTATCAAAGAACCAGTTTATTCATCGCGTCGAGGCCCATGCCTCCTACACTGTGCTATGTGCAAAGTTATGGCTTTCCATGGGCTGAGCAGCACAGTTCCCCAAAGAGCTGTATTTCTCAGCTCTTCCTCTCCAGTCCCTCTCCACCCCTCTCTTCTCCTCTGCTCTCCTCACTGCTCTGTTCGCCTGTGTGCGTTCAGCGGAGCGGTTAATTGAGAGGCCTGAGATGGCAGCTGTGTGGGAGGCGAGCCTCTAAGTTATTTATTACTGCGGCACACGCCACTCCTGGCAGGAGAGACCCGGAGCATCTCCCGCTCATATTAACCCATTTACTCCTAAAATGCCTGCTAAAAACGCCTATAGAATGGCATTCTAGACTAAATAACCTTATTTCCTGAGGGTTGTCTGAAAAAATACTAAGAATTGTCAACGTCTACCAAAACCTTAATATCTAAGCCTCTGTACACCTAGAAACATGAAATAAAAAGCATGCTGTGCTACGCAGCAACCAGCGGGAGATTCAATGTTGCGCTATGCAGCAACCGGCGGGAGATAGAATATTGCGTCGTTCAGCATCCAGCGGGAATGGGCTGGGAGCAGAGCCCCTACACCAAAACTACTCAAGCTTGGGGACAGCTGGCCTCGTCCTGTTTACCATCAGTCAGGCTAGTTATCTCCAACTAGATGCACCAGCTACTGTACTGTATATTAAAGTGTTCAGTCTAGGTTAAAGTTGTCGGTCTACTTCCATCCAGTTTAAGATGGAGTGGTCTGTCCTCACAGTTTATGCTGAAGCTTTCTGCTGCTCACACTGAAGCCTTTGTCAGCCTTTCTTCCATTTGGCCTGAAACTGTCTGTCTTTTCTCCATGTAGAGCAGACAGTTTCTCTACGTCAACTATGTCAACGTGTTTCACACAGTTTGAGCCTGTTCAAACTGATGCTCTAGTGTATTCGCACTCCATGGCAGTAGCAGCAGGTGAATGTTTACTCGAGGTGTCTAAATGTGAGCTTTGAGGCCTGACACTGCAGCCTCGGCTTGTTCTCAGCTCTGTTCTAGAACACTTGAGAGTGCAGAGCTTAGATGGCACCCTGTTTGTGGTGATCCGAATAGTCTTGACTGTGACTTGTTTTGGGTTTTGTTTGGATTTTTTTTTCTCTCTGTTTACTGGAGACTAGAAGCCTGCAGTACTGCAGCTCATGACCTGTCCTCACCATTAAAAGATACTCGAGATGAGAAACGAGCCTCTGCCACAGGCTGGCCAGAGGTACTTTTAGATGAAACTTGGCCCTCCTCCGGAGACCAGACTCAATGGAAGGACTGATCGGGTTTCAGCGAGAGCCATCATTTGCAAGGACAGCTCACTGTTACATGGTTGGTTTAACCCATCGTCATGTGCTCTGAGTCTGATAAATTTATATGGTGTTTGTAATGCATGTTTAAATGCCAACGTAAAGCATAAGAAAACTGAGTCATGACTGTGTCTCTCAGTACAACATTTTGAAGAGAGACGTGACATTTGGCTATTTATTTTTTTGCTATTAAAATGTATTTAATCTTATTTACTGTAGATATACACCATTGGCTGGATGATGGATGGATGGGTAGTCACCAGCTGGTTTGTTCAATTTCCAGGAAAAACTGAAAAACTGAACTGAAATATTTCTGAATTTAGACCTTATAAACCGTCCATGGATAGCAACAGTAAGGTATCTGATATAACAATATAAAAAAATAATAATGTAATATATTTCTTTTTTAAAGTTTCCTTATACAATATAAAACAGATCAAAACACAAATGGGATTACTACCCCATAATGTTTGTGTGGCATTTAAACAACCCTTATTAGTGGTTGTGATTGCCCTGCCTTGGCAGGGAGCCCCAATGACACATTCCCTTTGATGATTAACACTTCAGAGCATCTTTAGGCAGCACCTCCACCTTCTCCTCCAAGCTCACACCAGCCCACGCCAGAGTATCCACCCACCACCACGCACCAATAGCAGCTCAGACTGGACCTCACAGAGGCAACACACAAGTACACAATGTCCTTCTCCCTGACTCATCAATAAAATGAAATATATGGACTTAAGACGTATTATGGATTAACAGTGCTTGTGACTTAACTAGCAAAGACCTGTGTTAATAAATAGGGCATAGGACCATTATGACAATGTGGTCCTAAGTTAAACTAGTACAGCATTTTGCTCTAGGCAGAAAAGAAAACTTTCCGTGGCGTAGGACATTTCTAGAGAAACTTCAGGGGTACAAAAGCAGTACACAAACACAGGACTCCTGCCAACGCAGCTCTACCAATCTAAGCCAGAGTTTCCCTCTGCCGACATCAAGCTCCCTCCCCACCAGCATCTGCTTTCATCAGGGATCTGCTCCGCTCCCACACTCTCCTTCACCCGTCCTCTAGCCGTGGGATGCTCTGCCTCTCCCACTCACTCTCTCTCTTTCACACACTCTCTATCTGCCTCTCTCTCCCACCATCCCATGCTGGTCCGTCCATCTCTCTCTCTCTCTCTCTCTCCTCCACCCGTCCTCCAGCCGCGGGATGCTCTGCCTCTCCCACTCACTCTCTCTCTCTTTCTCTCTCACACACTCTCTATCTGCCTCTCTCTCCCACCATCCCATGCTGGTCCGTCCATCTCTCTCTCTCTCACTCTCACTCACCGGGGCTGGTGTTGCTCTGTAAGCTGCCCCGCTTGCGGACGGGCGATTTGGTCTTGCTCTTCCCCGAGGCCGGGGAGTCGCTCCCGGAGGCAGACATGTTCCCGCTGGTACTGTGCCGGCCGGCGCCTAGAGAGCCACTGCTGCAGAACGAGCGGCACAGGGATGGGCAGAGGGGAGGAGGAAAAAGAGGAGGAGGAAGAGGGGGACGAGGAGGAGGAGCGGAGCTAACGCACAGGCTGCTGAGGAGGCTGAGACCAAGTCGGTGCCCAGGGGGACTCTTATTGCAGCGGAAAAGGCCAGGCCACTGCTGCTGCTGCCGATGATGATGATGATGTGTGTGCTTCTGGTGCTGCTGCTGTTGCTGATGCGCTTCTGTAGAGGAGCCTCCACATTGCTGACTCCTCCTCCCTGCCTTCATCGTCATCAGCTCAAGTATTGGACAGGCTGAGGAGGAGGAGGAGGAGGTGGAGGTGGAGGAGGAGTGGAGAGGAGGCGGGAGTGGGGGGCAGGACAGCCCACGGATTCCCCCGGACGCCCCACGAGCCAGCCTCCCTGGTTGCCACAGCAACAACGACCCAAGCTGCCGTGGGGCAAGGTGGATGGCGCTAACAGAGGCCAAGGGCAGCATGACCACTTTGGGGGAAAGAGTAGCCTTCAGCTGGGGGAGAGAGGAGCAGCTGCTGGCTAACAGCCCCCAGGGCAGCCCACAACCCCGGCAGCCATAACAGCAGCAGAGAGACTCAGGTCACCAGCAGGTCACAGCTAATCCAGGGGGTGGAATCAATACACGCAAACGAAAAAAAAAGCACGCCAAGGAGAAAGGAGCGCTTGCCTGAACCAGAACCAGAGTGGAAAATGTGAGCAAATGGAACACAAAGCAAAAGGAGGCAGAAGACGCGCCGTGTCAGGAGATAAAGCTGGAACGTCTTTGTGGAGGAACAAAGCTTTGCAGTGAGCAGCGTTACCGACTTAAGCAGACTAGCCTAGTGCACAATCTGCTTTCCTGGAAAATCTCCCCTGAGAGCGAGAGAGAGAGAGAGAGAGAGAGAGAGTGAGAGACAAAGTCAGAGAGAGAGAGAGAGAGAGAGAGAGAATAAGGCGGGCAGAGTGGAGTGGGGCAGACTGGCATGGGCTCGCTGTCACGCTCCATGCCTGACATTCCGGTTTAAAAATAAAGAGGAGATGTAGAGCACCACCACAGTGAAAGGCACAGTCACTCAGCAGTGGAGAGCCTCTCCCGCGCTTGCATGTCCACCCCACCCACCAGCCCCACCCCCCTGCCCCAGTACAATGCTCTGATATCCCATGTCAGCAGACTGTCACCACTGTCACAAATCATCAACGGAGAGGAGACCCAAGTGCCATTACAAATGAGGCACGGGCCAAGTACTTACCTTGGCTAATTAGGCACGACCATTCATGGTACTGGGCATGAGATGACAAATACAGAGAAGACAAGGGGTGGGGTGGGGGTGGAAGCACTAACATGGCAGGGGAGGAGTGGGCAGAGTCAGAGTCAATAACCATGTAACCCCTTGCGTGGAACACTCCGGAAGCCTCTAAAGCCATCCTGGATATCTGCCAGATTGTGTTCTTTTAAAGTGTGTTTATGTGGACCACAGTGCGACTGACACTCAGAAACTATTTTCCACCTCAACCCTCTACCTACTCCTCCAGTTACCAGCCTCACAGCTGACACTTTGCTTCATTCTTCACTGACAAAGTGGCTGTTATCAGTAGTCTCATTAAATCACTTGCCAACAAAGTGCTGGGTCTGCTCACACCTACTTAATTGCTCTCATAAAGGTTTATGTTACCCCTGCTGCTTTCTTCCAAGGAACACTGTTTGGCACTGCTATCAAGGGTTTCCAGAGCAGGGGGCGTCCCTCTCTATCAGCAAGAAGCCCTTGAAGACCCAACTCTCCTACCACTCTCCTAACAAAACAACACACCTTCCATGCACTTACCATGCACTTCCTTTCTTCTACCTCCTACTCGTTCTACCACTATCTCCTTTGATTACACATTAAGTACTTAAACTTCTGCACTCTAATCCTCTGGTAGTCTAAAAGTTTAATAAAGTAGTAGTTATCGCTACCCTTAGGTCGCCTTTGCATTACAGCTTGTTAATCCTCATTTTGTAAGTCACTTTGGATAAAGTGTCTGCTAAATGAATAAATGTAAATGTAAGACCATGCCCTGTGAGGTGTAAACAGTTACAAGTGGCTTTGTGTAACCTTTGGCACCAAAAGCGCTGGAGAGTGGAGAGCTCTTTTAGTGGTTGAGAAGGGTGACAGGAAGACCCAAGCAGAAAGACATCATATAAAATGGCTGGTCAGATTCTATTTTCTAACCACAACACAGCTGATTATTTACATTTACAATACTATTTTGTATTAGACGTTTTCAGAAATATTATGTCTAAGTATGTAAATGAGCCATTATCTAATGACAGATGCAATAATTTTAATACATTTCAAGTAGAGAAATCTGAACATTGAGTAAAGTTATTTTCAAAATTCTTTTTTCCTTAACTTTCCATACTATAGATCACAAATTATATATGGAAAAACCTCATCTTATTGAGAAGGGAAAACCCAGGCTAGTTCAAAGTTGTGAAAATGGCAAAAATAGATTTTTGGCTGTTGGTTTATTTAAAATACCCAAATTCAAAATGCCCACTGTAATAACATTTAGATAGATAGATAGATAGATAGATAGATAGATAGATACTTTATTGGTCCCTCAGGGGAAATTCAAATTCATATGTGCAAAATAAAAAACTAAAAGATGAATTTTGAACCTGACTTTATCCAGTGTTGTTTCTTTGCATATTAGTCAAAGTTTTTAGCCTATTCACTGTAAGATATCCCTCCATAGACATACAATGGACCTGCACATAAAGCTACACCAAATGCAATGCTATCACATATTTTTTTAATTCTAGAGTGGTATAGGCTACCTTGTCAAAAATCACTATGAGATGTATTCCCTTTGAATGGTACCGATTGACCAAAAATTAGGGGGACTGGCTCAAGGACTAAGAGGGATAATTAATAACCAGCTTTGTGAACAAACATTATCGGCCATCATCACTGGGAGTTGTTGCGTGGTGAATGGTGAGCACCATCTAGTGGCTGTGAAGACACATTTCAAATAGCAGCAATTTGTCTTTTTCAGGCATGGGAAAAGTGACAGATAACCACACCTATCCATTTCAATGGCTGATACCATCCCCACTTCCTTTTTCCCGCCATCTCACTGAACTTATGTTCAACAGATAGTTGATGAACAAGGAGCAAAGTACAACCCTACCTTGTGAGAGCCCCAGACGTTCTGGAATACTTCCAAAAAATGATCTGATACTAAATGTGAGCTTGCAACAGCATTCCAGTGAATATGACACAGTTTTCACATTTTTTGGAACTCACTCTCACATTTTTTGGAACTCACTCTCACACAACACTATCTGTGACCAGTGCGTGTGTGAGCAAATCATTTCCCCCCAAGGCAAAATAGCTGCTTGTGCTTTACATACATTCCCCAGCTTTACCCAAACTGCGTCCACTGTTGGTCTCTTTTGCTCAGTCTTGGAAATGTTTTAGGGCTGGCCTAATGCACACTCTGATATGGCCATGCAAAGCCCTTACTGAGAAAGATGGCAAAACACTAATACATCACGTCAGCACCTACAATGTAAGCACCTGTGTTGTTGGCCTATTAAAAAAAAAACTGTAGGCGATGCATTTAAATACTGGCAGCTATTCTAAACTCGCAAAGACGGAAATCAAATACACTTATACTTCAGATAGCCAACGTTTTAAAATGTATTTCATAGTTGGCTTAGATTAAAGAAATTGCAGTGATAGGCTACTGCAATGTTAACTTAAAATGTAAGAAGACAGATTCGCTGTCGCATCTTCACCGAAAAGCTTTTAACATCAAACCAACAGGCCAATAATGCATAGCTGGTTAATGTTAGTCACGTTATGATTAGGCCTACTGCTTATGAAATTCGCACCGACATCTTTGACAAGGATGTCAACAACTTTGAAGTAAAACTTTGCTAACTTTGGCTAACGTACGACTAACGTTTTCATGACTTTGCTGTCTGCTTACGTTTTGTTGAATAAGTTAAATTTGTCCTTTGCCTTCTATAACAAACGTCACTATTAATTCATTCATGTTGGAAAGTTATAGTAAACTTCAAACCGTTTGCCAAAATGTACCCACCTGCCATTGTTCAAATGATGACAGCCACTCGTCAAAGGATCTGAAACTGCTTGAGTGAGCAACAAAAATGGATAACGTAACGCAGCTAATATAACGGTAAATAACTTTTAGAAAGTTAACTGGTAGAGGGTAACGACTACTGTCTACTAGTTTTATTAGCAGTTAACATCAGTTTCGTGGTTTACTTCATGTAAGTGTCCGTAATTCTGATGAACGAGAATGTTATGGCCTTTACTTTTGTAGCCCACGTCTTTTTACGTCAATTACTAGATGCAACTTTTCTATGTGTCCAAGATCACTAATCTAAACACTTCCGAGAGGCTACTGGGCCTCTCAACTCGCCGCGAGAAAGAGGAATCTATGATTTAGATATCAGCGTACGCAGTAGTCTAATATGCTTAAATTCAGCGCAGCCATGAAGGTAAAAACAAGCGTGTGTGTGTGTGTGTGTGTGTGTGTGTTTTTGTTGGTTTTGTTTTTTGCTTTTTTACGGAAGCGTATTGCTGCCACACTAAAATAAATAAAAAGGCTCAGTATTATGTAATTACGTGAAAAGTTTCTTGTTATAACAATATATTTTTCATGTCTTAACAAGATATTTATCACGTTATTTCCATGAAATTATCACGTTATTTCATGATAATGATATTTTCACATTATAACGTGAAAATATCATGTTATTTCAAGATATGATTGCAAGATATTTATCACGTTTTTACATGAAAATATCACGTTATTTCAAAATAACGAAACTAAACGAAACAAGGCCACGAGAGCTCATGGCTGGCATAAATGATAATCGTGTCTGAACTTGCACCCTGACTGCTATTAGGCCTACACAGTGCTGCTTGATGAGTGTTTTTGTGCATGTGTGTAGGCTGTATGTGTGTGTAGGATACGTGGTCAATTCCCAGCTGACTGAGGAGCAGCGAAGAGGGATGTGTGTGTATCGGCAGAGAGCCGCTGAAAAGAAGGCCGATAGAGAGGTTCTGTGCAGGATAGCACAGCCTGATAGTTCTGCTTTATCTTATTATCAACACAATAAAAAAAACTTTCGATAACTTGGCGCAAGAGGGATAAAGGGCTTTGATAAATATGCGAATCTTCACGTAATGTGGGTGAATGTATAGAGCGCTCTGGCTCGGTAGCCTGCATGTCAGGTCAGCGCTGTCATTTCTAAGGCTGTGGGGAAGGGACACGGGGACTGAGTAGTGAAGCGCTGCAGTCGCACAGTGCAGGCTGCTGGAGAGCACAGCAAAGAAAATATTCAAACAGCAATAGCATGCGCTTTTTGAGATCACACTTAATCAGGCTGACCCCACCAGGAATCCTCCCGACTCTCCCGATTGCCACTTCGCTAGGCTAGCCTACTGCACACAGGTGCAGAATATTCTGGTCAATGCTTGGGTGTTCGCATATAATAGGCTATAGGCCTATAACAATATCATCCACCGTGTTCAATAATGAGAATGTCTTAAACCGAGCTTAAAATAGAATTGGATTGAGTCATGTAAACGAGCATATCCTATTCTTGCCTCTCGTTTCGTTTAGTTTCATTATCTTGAATAACGCGATAATTTCATGTAATAACGTGATATATATCTTGTAAAAACTTAAAAATATCATATCTTGAAATAACATGGTAGGCTATCATGAAATAGCGGGATAATTTCATGTAATAACGTGATACATATGTTGTTAAAACATGAAAAAGATATTGTTATAACAAGAAACTTTTCACGTAATTACATAATACTGAGCCTTTTTATTTATTTTAGTGTGGCAGCAATACGCTTCCGTACTTCCGTACTTTTTTAACAGAAAGTCCCTTGAACATTTCTTCTAAGGCTTGGAAAACAGAATGGAACAGCAACAACCGACACAGACCTATATTAGGAAATAGGTTGCATATTGGGAAAAACTCCCTCTCTGCTATAGGCCTATCTGTTGAATTACACAACTGATGTAAAAATTGCATGCATTGAAGGTTGATGATTATCAGTGTTGACAGTGTTGTGATATGTTTAAGAGCAGGGTGTTGTTGAAATACATCAGTGATGTTATTAAAGTAGCCTAGTCCATAATAATGTTAACTCAACAGGTCTAAATCAACCAAAACAAGACACTAAACTAGGCCTATCCCCAAAGTAATATTGGGTAGCCTAGTGGTGGTGACAGCAGGCCATTTGATTTAAAATGTGCATCATAAAGTTGGATGGAAACCCAGCTGATGGCCTAGGAAAGCTCTTTAAGATGTAGGCTAGTTCCTACGTCAGTTCAGATTATGGGATTCCCTTGCCTTTGTTGCTGTCAGTCAAAGATAATTGTTGAGGAACCCCACCTTAACTGTGTTTAATCTCATGTAGTGCCTTGACGTCCAAATATTATGCAATATATTCATGCTATTAACCTACTCCAGGAGCTTTCAACTACGTCCAATGGGACATACTGACCTCATCATGCCTGTTCTATGCTACTTGTGAGTGCCCCACTGTGTGTGCTGCCTCCATAGTGTTTTGAAGTGTCACTTAAGAAGATGTTTAAAGATGAGAAAGAGGTCGGATATAGTGAGGAAATGTGTAGGCTATAACATATAGGCTTAGATTTTGACACAGCATAGACTAAACCACATGTTCCTTTCTCTGCTTTTACCTCATAGGCCTAATCAAAGATAGCCTACACTTAGACAAAGATAATTGCAAACTATTCTGGCAATGTCTCGTTTCATAACTTAATTGCATTTTTATCCATTTTCATCATAATATTATTATGAGTATGAAATGTATTCTATTTTGCACGCTAAAATCTGATTAATCACAAGTAAATACAAGAAAGAATGGGAACATAAGTTGGATAATTATTATATTCTTAGTTTTCATTTCCCTGTATATCCTGCTGGTGACCTCAGTGAGAAGTAACCTACCTTTCAGCCAGCAGACATTGGCAGTACTTTAATTATATGTATTTTAAATATGTATTTAATTACTTTAACATATTTTCTAATTTGTATTTTGCAGGATTGGAATAAATCTAGTTTGTAGCAAAATACTTTGGGAATTGTAAGGGATTGAATGTAGAGTATTTCAAATACATAAATACTGTCATCAATACTGTAAAATCTGTCATTTTTTCTCTAATAAGCCAAAAATTAATTAAATATACTACCTATAACCATGACAATAAGCTATGCTTATCATAGTCTGGCAGCCAAAGGTCAGAATCTTGGTGAACCTGGTTTTGGCGGTTAAAGTTTTTTTTTTCTTTGCTGTTTCTTGTTGCCTAGGGGTTACCCCATAAGAAATAGGGAGGGTGCCCGATGATATCCCTTGGGCAATTCCCTATATCAGCTCTAAAGTTGACCTAAGTAGCGATTTGTCCATAAAAATATTAATTTCATTACCCTTTTGGAAGGACAGCATAAAATGTAAACCCATTTTTCCTTTTTCTTGCAGTAGTATGCCACGTTGTGACCATTGTGTTAGATCCGACTTTTCCTCTTTTACGATCCCTTCTGGACATATCTGAAGTTGGAAAAAATGAAAAGAAAACTCAACTGAGGGAGCCAAAATGGTCAACATGGGTTGTAAACCTAATTTCTTTGTCTGTTGAAAACTAAAGTAACTAACTTCAGGAGCTTGAATTGTCAGGTGTGTCAAGTGCAACAAGACTAAAATGTGAAAACAATACAGATAAGACACTGAGGGATAACATTAGGACATGGACCCCAATGACCTTTGACCTGAGTACTTAATAGCTGATGTTCATTCTCACTACAGGACAGTATTAAAAATTAATGGATTTGACGTGAGGATTTATGCAAGGGATAACATCAGCCAAGGTATGCAGAAATAATGGAGAAGACAGACACAAAGACCTCCCCGATGCGAAAAGAGTTTTCTCCACCAAGTTAATAAATTCTGTATATCGGGACACCTTACAGGATGTTATTCTGATTGTCCCTCCCCCATGTTGCCAGTCATATATGTAGGCAATAGGCATGCATTGATAGAACAAAAAGGATAGAATTGATAGACAGGCCAACAGCAGTAAAAAGATGCACATTGGTGGATTGCAATGTCCTGACAAACGTCAGAGTTTCATGAATAGACATCAATGCTGTGTGGGAGGGAATTGGTCCGTGCGTCAGAGGTTATTATGGAGTAGTGTTTACCTGCATGCACCTCTTTCTCTCAGCTCAAACCATCGTGTCACAGATCTGATGTGATCCCTCCCACTTCCACCTACGCTCACCTTTAGGATAACAGCTTCCCCCCTTGTTACCGGGACTTACTGAGATTTCTGCTTGGGCCAAGCAGTGACAGTCACAGAGGACAGCTGACAGAAACAGAAGACAGAAAGAGGGACTCTAAAGAGTAAACCATGGCTGAACCTAAGACTCTAAAATTTCTGCTGCTGGGTAAGAAGCCACATCTGGTCTAAAATATAAAAATATTTACCTAATGCCTTGAGAATTTGGGTTTTTGAAACTTACACTAGTGTTTTCCTAATGTTTATAGGTTCCCTCACGGGATCAAAAGAGTATATACTTATAGGCAACCTGACTGGTGTAATGCACTGAGGGAGGTCAGAATGGAATGTTTCTACAAAAAGATGTTGTGATGCAGTGAGTTGAATAGCGTTTGGTGATCAGCTCTATTTTAGTGTGTGAGACAGTCATCTGATCTCTTGAGCTATAGACTTACTTTGGATAGTGCAAGGCACAATATAACGAGTGTTCATCTGTGAAGACATTGTTAATGTTGTAAAAGAAAGATACTCAATGGTATTGGGAGATTTGGGGGTATTAGGGAGGACATAAATAATTGAATACTGCCTTTGTAATCACATATCAATTACAACAAATTATATTGTATGCATGACTATGACTGCAATACTGTACTGCAAAAGGCTTGAAATGTCTTTTCACATCTGAGTTAAGGTAATGTATACATGGATGCATGTGCATTTAAAGCTTATAAGAAGGACACACAGAGGACACATACACTGAGAGTGTGCTTTTAATAGAGCCATCATAAACAAATAAACAAATCAATAGATACTGTTTATATGCAGTACTCTGCATATAAACAGCAAAGATGGCATACATCCACCAGCATTTAATTTCTTTTTGGAGAGAGATTTCATTTGCATGGAATGATTTCATTTGCATGGATATCTTTGTTTATGTTTAGTTACACTATACATTGTTGTATTTATATTTCTTTTTGATAACACATGAAGTGATCAAATTAACTTGATGAGTCACCAACAACTGAGATAAAGAACCAAAGGTCCAGTGTCTCTCTCAGTTTGTATCATTCAAATGTCAACTAGAATATAACAATTATGTTTCATTTTGCATATGAACAATAGCTCATGTTTTATAAACAACTCTTACCTCAACAATAACCACAACATCTTATGAAGACAGATGAAAAAAAGTTGTCTACAAAATAGAGAGCGCAGATAAGGGTGAAATCTGAAATTATACTCTAGCAGTTTACTATCCAATCTAAATCCTTTAATTGATCCTGTGATGTTTCTTATTTCGGAAAGTAATCTCCAATCCTTTTCGGCAGTCTGGAGAGTAGACAGCTTGCTAAGCTGCCCCAATAATTCCCTGTAGTTAGTGAGAGAGCAGAGGAGATTGCACCTCTGACACAGAGGTTACAGGTTACTAACAGGAGAGTATTACTACCGAGTCTCTGTGGGTTCACCCAACTCCACACTGCAGACCCCTCCACAACAGATGGGTGCCTGTCAACACACAATGATGATGGCTTATGCCAAAACGTGTTTGTGTTAGCGGATATGGTCCAATAAAATAGCATTATAAGAAAATGCTTATTAACTGGAACCCGAAGTTGTTGTGTTTTTGGTAGTTGAGCGCTCCTGCTTCTCCACTTGCCTGACTTCCAGTCCAAGTGACACAACAATGCGTAATATTATCAGTAGATCATCTCAAGTGCCAGTTCAGATCAACGCCAGGTTGGAGCATGGCTCCCTTGCAGGGTTTAGCCTGCTTGTAGCCTATAAGGATCACTGTAAGCCCATTATATAATAAGCCTCTTATTGTAACCTGCTATACAGAAACTCAGAGATAATTATGGGCTCTCTTTTTTTCCTGGAAACATGTCCTCAGTAATCTTGTTGACAGGTACAGTGAGAAGAGCACACAGCAAAATGTAAATGAGAATATTATAAAGGCATTTTATGTGTGAACTTTTAGCAGTCCATTATGACTGACCACTGCACTGGACCTGTGTCTGTGTCCGCGCAGGAAATACTCTAGTGTGTGGGTTTCTAATGAGAGTGCCATTTCAGGTTTCAAGCTGAGCAGTGATCCAATTATCTCAGTAATCTACCTATGTGAAACACCCAGCAAGTCTGAGGCCAATATGGCACACTCTCACGAAGCTCCTCTACTGTCTTGCCAACTAAAAAGGTTCTAACCCACAAATTGTCAGCTCCCTTTTGCTAACTACTTTCTTTGACTCAGGGCACTGCAAAATGATTATGTAATGGCTTAGGATGAGCAGCCACCTCAAATGCTCAGTGTCACCTGAGAACGTGGCAGGCAGTAAGCTCTGTCAATTATGCTACCAACTGTACAGTAAGTGCACCATGTGTGTGTTCCCACAGGTGCCAATGAGGCAGGCAAGACCACCTTGGCTAAGCAGATGAAGTGAGTCAACTGAAAACTCATGCAGTCATTGTAATGTACTCTAAACATACCGGATAAAGACCATGACTTATTTGGCCTCAAGTTTTACTTGCCATGGTTTTGTTTCAGAATACTACACCTTGGCGCCTACACTGACGAGGAAAGGCTGGACTATAGACCCACCATCTACAGCAACATCCTTCAGTTTTCTCTGACGGTCATTCAGAACATGGGCGCTCTGGAGATCAAGTTCGCATCACCCTCCGGAGAGGTCAGTCTCATCCACACTGCACTGGGCTAACACAGCTGTATGTCCAGGATGACAATAGCCAAACAGAACCAGAGGCACACACATGCATATGGGAAGATGACTTCATGAAGGCACACACACACACACACACACACACACACACACACACACACACACTTCTCCTTATTTTGGCTATAAAGACATGTGCTCTACAGTAGGTATTTCAGAACATGTAAAGAAATATACTAGAAGTGTAACCAGGAATCAGGAAGAGATTTCAAGGATCCTTTCCAGATAGCAGAAGGTCTAATCATCAGAGACTCAGCATGTCACATAGTTGATTCAACACGGCAACATAGACTACTGCATTTATAGTTTCCTGGTTTGGTGAACTTGTATGTATGTATGTATGTATATGTACAATGTATGTATACTGTATATACTCTTTTGATCCCGTGAGGGAAATTTGGTCTCTGCATTTATCCCAATCCGTGAATTAGTGAAACACACTCAGCACACAGTGAACACACAGAGAGGTGAAGCACACAGCAGTGAGCTGCCTGCAACAACAGCAGCGCTCGGGGAGCAGTGAGGGGTTAAGTGCTCAAGGGCACTTCAGCCGTGCCTACTGGTCGGGGTTCGAACCGGCAACCCTCCGGTTACAAGTCCGAAGCGCTAACACAGCTGCCCTTGTTGAACTTGTGGCCTTACAAATAAAATACAACTATATGATTTGATTTGGGAAGCTGTGGCTCAAGTGGCTGCAGTGTCTGTACCACATACTGGTCCAAATGCCCACAGGGACCCGGGTTCGAATCCAAGCGACGGTTATTTCCCCATCCCACCCCATCTCTCTCTCCCATTCGCTTCCTGTCACTCTTCACTGTCCTATCAGAAAGAAAAGAAAAGCCCCCAAATAAAAGAAATATATGATTTAAATTACTCATTCCTGCAAAGATTCTAAAATTATGTTTAGTGGGTCTTCAAAAAGATTTGACTAACCTAATTACCCACATGCCTTCTGGTAAAGATGTTCAATGTTTTGTGCTTTTGCTATGATTATTCTGCAGGCTGATTCTAAGAAGTTGGTGACCATGGCAGGGTCGACAGAGGAGGGAACAATGTCCGCAGATTTGGCTGCCCTCATTAAATCAGTGTGGGCAGACGCAGGAATCAAGGCCTGCTTTGAGCGTGCCAATATGTATGATATAAACGACCCTACATCTTAGTAAGTATCTGTGGACACACTATACCTCATTATGTGATAATATTGCAATATATGATTTGTATGTTGCCACAGAGGATTATGGGTAGTAGGGAGCATGAAGGATGCATTGATGCTGCCTTCAAAAATGACCGTTATTCGAGTAACTTTAAGATATCTTAGAAGGCAGCAAAAATACTTTTTTTCGGTTTCGAACTGCACTTGCTGGCACTTGCTTAATCGCCCCTATCTTCAGTTGAGATGTTGTGAACTGCACCAAATTTCATGTGTTTGATTAACCTGACATCCTCTGGGGGTATGCCAAGTTTCATGGAATTTCATCATTTTCATAAAATAAATGAATTTATATGTATATTTAGTGACTTTACACCCATCGGCCTGTAGATGGTGGTGTTGAGCGAAGGATTACTGGTAGAGGATGATGATGAGAGGAGCCACAAGGCAGGACTGTCTCACACACACTTTCTCTATCACAAACACACACACACACACACACACACACACACGCACACACACACATGCGTGCATACACACACACACACACACACAAGCACACACACTCACAGCCACACGCACAGACACACACGCATGCACACACACACATCCACATGCACAGACACACACACACACACACACATAAACACACGCACATTCTCTCAACATGCAAAACATTTTGCGATGACACCTCTAGGACTCCGTACAGCACAGCGAGCGGTGAGAAAATGTCGGAAATTACTAAAGCACGAAATACATATTTCGAGAGCTCAATTTAGGCCTACAACGGGGTCACGTTTTATTCATTCGAGGGCTCAATTAAAAGAAAACGTGCTCACGTTTTATTAATTTCAGGGCTCAATTAAAGAAAACGTGCTCACAAATGATCACAACCAGAAAAAATATCACTTAAAGTGAGCTCTCCCAGGGCTCCGTACTACGCACACACACATGCACACACACAAACACACACACAGGCACACACACACTCACATGCACGCACACACAGGCACACATGCACGCCACACACACACACACACACACACACACACACACACGTAAAGGCACGCATATACAAGCATACACGTACATCTAGTTTATAATCTATTTTACAATCTGTTGTTGCAGATTATTTTTAACCAAAATTGCTTAATATCCATTTGAAAAGATGTGATCAGTTCAGTATATTGCATGGGTCAACAGAGTATTGCATGGGTCAACAACACATCAACTAGGGGGAGCTGTGGTGCAGGACTCCAAATGCCCACGGGGATCTGGGTTTAATTCCAACCTGCAGTCATGTCCTCATCCATGCCAATCCCTCCCTCCAATTTGCTTCATGTCAATCTCTCCTCTCCATATACAATAAAGGCTCAAAGAGCAGAGTTTTAGAGAACACCTCCTAGTGATACTTGGGCACGTCCTAAGTGATGAGCCTGGGGTGTTTAAGGTCTTTTAAGTCCATTATGGATTCTGCTGAAAAGCCCTCATGGTGGCTGTGGATCCAGAGAGGGGATCCTTGGGTTGGAATCCTTGGACACAAGTCTGTGGTTGATCACCTCCAGCTGGATTGCACAAGTGAGAGTTTTCAAAACTCTGGGCTTTAAATCTTTTGCAGGAGAGATTGATTGGAAGCAAATGGGAGAGAGTGGATCAGGATATGGCCGCAGGTTGGAATTAAACCCGGCTCCACATAGGAACTTGGAATGTTGTGCCACAGCTTCCTCCAGTTGATGTATTTTTGACTAATGAAAAACACTCATATACTGAACTGATTTTAAAATGCATATCCATTTATTATGATCATTCATGATAAAATGCATAAAACAAACATTTTTTTAATAATCCGTAACACTTTTATTAATAAGAAGATACATGTTTTGGTTATTACATATTGTGCTACATACTTGCATTGCCTGCATTTTGCCTGCATTTTGTAATAACCCCCACAATATGTAATGATTAATTGCAAAATGAGGGATATTTTATTACAGATTGCATTCACGCTCTTCATTACAAAATGTGGACAATTATTATAAAATGCAGGTGCTATTAGAAAATAGAGTGAAAATACATAACATTTTACCCAGATTACATGAACACAGATGCAAACACAGTGCAGAGATGTATGTGCTAATGTTTATGCATCTGTTGCCAGCTTCATGGATGACCTGGAGAGAGTTTGTGAGCCCAATTACCTACCCACTGAAAAGGATGTGCTATACTCTCGGTTGGAGACCACTGGCACTTCAGAGGAGCAGTTCAACTACAAGGACCTGCTCATCAGGTGAGTGACTGGGGGGCAATCTTTCAAAACTACAGGCTGAGGCTCACAGAGGCCAAAAAGAACCCTGTTTTTTGTTTTTTTCATTTGAGATTTAATAAAGGGAGAATGCAAAAAAAGGGAGAGAAAAATGTTTCTCCGGCCAAGGCACTCCTTAATTAAAATGTCGATATTCAAAATGACACGTCCTTTGACCCACGCTTTTTAGGACATGTCATTTTGAATAAAGATATTTTAATTAAGGAGTGCCTTGGCCAGAGAAACTTTTTTCTCTTCCTTTATTTTGGACAAATTTTTACCTTGAACCAAAGAGCACCTGAACCTAAGAAGTCTAAACATTTTTGCGGATTAAGAGCACGCCATAATCTTCAAATCAAAAAGGGAGAATGCAATAATGAAATTAGGTGGATATTCAAAGCTATTTGCTCTGCATAGTGGTGGAACCTGAAATATTGCATGAAATAACTGTTTGTGTGTAAACAATGAGTAAGTGGGTGACATATGCAGGCTATACAGGTCTGGTATGCAGGTTGCCCATTTGTATTAATACATTTTGTTTTTTGTTTTTTTAGAACATCCTATTTAAGAAAGAAAAAACATTTTATTCATATTCTCATATGTGTTACAATTAAAACCACTACTATCGCAACCCTGGAACTGTGTCAATAGCACCACGAAGGCAAAGTGACTTCAAGGGGCCTCTCTATGTACTAACTCCTTGTGGTTTAACAGGCTTTTCGATGTGGGGGGCAAGCGTGAGGAGAGGAAAGGCTGGATCAAGAATTTCGAGGATGTGTCCTGCATAATCTTTGTTTCAGCTCTCAGTGCTTATGACCTGGTGCTGGTGGAGGATGACGAGATGGTGAGTGTATGGGACTAGGGAGAGTCTGTGTGCCTGGGCATCTGTGCATTTGTTTGGGCTGTGTAGATGTGCTATATCACCTGCCAATGATCTGTCAAAGCATCAAACATGACCAGAGTTGTCATGACAACAACTACTGATACAAATAGCCTTATAATAGTAATACTATATTATATTTATAAAAAATAATATAAAATCAAATATATTAAATAATCAGTCAATAAGTGCAGTTCAGATAAACTGCCACCATGTTTTCCCTGATGATGTTTCCTGGTGTTGACTCCTCCCTTTCCTGTCTCCATTAGAATCGCGTACACGAGAGCCTTCATCTGTTCAACAGCATCTGCAACCACAAGTTCTTTGCCACCACTACCATGGTGCTCTTCCTCAACAAGACAGACATCTTTAAGAACAAAATCAAGACATCTCCCCTTACCATTTGCTTCCCCAACTATACTGGTTTGTATTTTAACATTGAACAATACTTTTATTTGAAGGCATACATAGGTCAGCACTGGGCAGGTTGACTACTACAAGTTAAAGTAGAAACCTTTTGCGCCAGGAAAAACAAACTGATTGTATGTCCTCAGGTGGCGACAGTTATGAGCAGGGAACTGACTTCATCAAGAAGCAGTTTGAGGAGCTGAACCTGAAGAAGGGCGAAAAGGAAATCTACACCCACCTGACCTGTGCCGTTGACACACAGAATGTGGACTCAGCATTCAACACAGTTGTTGACACCGTTGTCAAAAACCTGAAGGCCTGTGGTCTGTACTAAACTATTCCAGCCATCAGAATGGGTGGCAGTCTATGTCCTGACCAGCTTTTCTAAAACTACTAAATGACCCTGAAAACATCTCGGCTTGTAAATCTTTAACCAAGAGAATTAACATGAGAGAAAGGCTTGGATTAACACATTTCCTTAGGCATACCATATATGACTAAGTGTGTCATATACAGTTTTATAATGCCTTGGGTGGCTCTATGAGCATGAGGAATAGATCTCTGTGTAATTGTGTAAATAATACCTATGCAATGCATTTCAAAAGAGCTATTCACATCTATATTCCCACTATTTGTTACATCAGCTTTTATTTCTGAAACCATCATTTATCCATTTATCCTCAGTTGTTCATCTCTTACAAAGAAAACATTTGCTGTATGAGGTTATGCTGTGATAGGTGACATTTTTGAAAAACTTTTTTGTTGATTAATGTATTTATTCAAATCATGTACAGAGCTAGCAGGCATTTCTGTGTTTTTTTGTTTGTGTTTCCAGAAAAGTGAGAAAATCTCACCAGTGTTGCATGTCATAGTTTATTATTTATTTACATAGTTTATTATTATTGTCATTAAATATAAAAAATGTACAAGATGTGTTTTTCATGAAATTGTGTGTTGTCATGTATCACAGTCACCAAACATGAAAATGAATGTTGCACCGCCAAAGAGTTGCTTTAACATGCTACTTTTTTGTCTTTGTTCAAAAGAAATAAGCTAATGCCCATTGGGCGTGGACTTTGAAATCCTTTAGATGGCATTTTAAAAATACGACATATTGATAAGCATCCCATCACACAGAAACACCTGCATCCAAAAGAACTTTGATGATAATGTGTGACAGTCTATTACAAGAACCATACAAACTCAATAGCACCTTTCATACACAGAATGCAGCTCAAAGGGCTTTACATTTGGAACATTTAGCCAAAACATTTAACACTAGAGAGGAAAATGATAATAATAATAATAATAATACATTTTGAGGCTAACGCAGCAAGTTGTTGCAGTAGTTTATGTATTGCTAACAAATGCTTACATAACCCTACAAACCGCAAGCTCTTGCTGTGGGCCCCCATAAATACCAACATTTTCAGTTTTAGATGGAAATCCGATCAAACACATTTGCATGTTTGCTATTCAGATTATTCAGAGCATACAGTGGCAAACATACATTACTGTATAAGACTTAGGCCCGAACCCATGTCTCATTCTTACCCCCTCCCTACCCCTTCCTTGCATCATTTCTTTTTACTATTAGTCCAATTCCACAATAATGTATTAGATAGAAAGTGGTATGGATGATTGCATGTATTTATAAAATCTTGCAGAGCCCAATACTTCTGCTACCAATTCTGAAAAAGAACACTGTATGATCTGAGTAAACTAATCTTTGTTTGAGTACAGTTCAGAGCAAAAAAAAGTGTTAAACGTAACATATTAAATGAAAGGCTTTACTGTAAGCAAAAAAAATAAGCAAACAAATGTTTTTTTTTTCAGTTTTAATAGCAAAATTACACTTCTCAAGGTGAAATCCAATATTACAGGAAATTACACTTACTGTCAGTAATTGTATCATGAATAGATTTATTCCAAAACTTTGAAATCTGAAACCAAAGCAAATTTTACTGGTCGAACATTCGCCCAGATGCATCATGACAGTTGTCAAAAATAAGGCTGTAATCAGTGCCTCCTGCTTTCACAAAATCCGACACAGTCTTGGAGCCTTGGAAATTTTTGGTCTCAATAATCTGTGAACAAAACAGAGCACTTTTTAAAGAAAAAATTACCCAAATGTTTGGGTACTATTTTGGAAGTCACGAAAGGGGCACAACTGACAACTATAAGTGAAAATACCTTCCAGGTGTTGCTCATGTGGCGAGCATCGACCACAACAGTCTGGCTGCTGATGCCAAACGCATCCCCCTTGTGCACCAGCCACTTGGTGCCATCCTTCAGAGTTACCCTATAAAGCCAGGGGCTATTTTACTCACAACATACCAGTGCAACATATAACATTGTTTTATATTATTTACCTGTATCTGGAAAGGACACAGTACAGACATACAGTATTTGTCTGTTGAATGAGATGAACAGACTTTCATGTATATCTTCAAATTGTTGTTTAGAACACATTTCCCCAAAAAACATTTGTATTTTTGTTGTTATACCTGACTCCAGAATGGCTGATTAGTCCAATTTGGAAGGTTGTGCCTTTTAAAGGTCGTCTCATTCTGTCAGCCACATAAACCTTGGAATTGTACAGCTTCGTAAGGTCGGACATCTTGTGCAAGTCATAGTTGTAGGAATTTGTTCCTTAAAAAGGACAACATAAATTAATACCCATGTAATTAATACCCTGCATGTCTTACATGCAGTGGTATGTCAATGCAGCATTGCTATAATACTTGCACATTTAAAAATTAGCTGAAATTGCAACTGAAAAATAAATATCAAGTAATTCAGTCATACCTTCTCCAATTCCACAATGAACAGCTACCACAAGCATGGCCAGGACGGCCAATGTAACACCAGTTTTGAAGGAGAACATGACTGAAGATAGGCTGTTGCTTTACTCTTTTAAAGACTGAAGGGCGGCATTTTTATACTGCTTAACTAAAAAAAAAGATTCTGCACAGGCTCTGCCAGAGGTGGGGGAGTGGGAGGGAGGTGGGTGTGGTGGAGGCTACATTGTGCAACTTCTCTTGGACAACAGCAATGAAAAACAAAAAAATATGAGAAAGGCAAATATCATGTTATAACACTATAACGTTATAGCATTATTTTCAGGTAAAAATAGATGTATCAGTCAAAATCTGTAACACTTATTCCTAACTACCCCAGAACATTTTATTTCCCTAAACCAGAAATGAGAGGGTTAAAATTACGATTTATCCTGAGTCATGAGTCATTAGGGCAATGCTCTGGGAAACTCCTGTATAGTGAAATCACATACAGTAATAATAGTCAAGAAACATTATTGTAATTTAGTTTTTAATATGAAGAAAAAGTATCTAACAAAGTCTAACACATATTTAACTTAAGATGCATTATTAACACAGATTTCATTTAAATTCTAGATGGGTTGGCAATTAATCTTGCCTTTATTTTCTGATTTTTTGTTATATATGGGCAACAACTGCTTATTTTTAAATGTGAGTAGTAAGGATGGAAGAAACCAAATGTAATGCATTAAAAGCATGTAGAAATCTGATCTAAGATCATAATAGGCTATGGTAGAAATAAAGTCTGCTTTGTGACATCTGCATTCAGTTAAAAGCCTGTCTTAACTTGCTGATTTCCTGGAATACCCTTAGCCATTCCAGTCCATGTGAGATGATTGAAACCAAGAGGAAAACAAGGAAGCACTGCACTGGGAAAATCCAGTGTTATGCAAGAACCTGCAAGCTAATGTTATACTTTTATTTTGTTTTCAATCACCAATCCTGACATAAACTAAATCAAACAGCCTTAAAAGGCATTTATCAAGAATGTATGATGTATTGAGTTCAGCATAGCCTACTTGCATGCTCCTATAAGTGTAGGTGGTTTAGATGACAAAAACTCTCTTCTCATGCATGCTTCACTTTGAAATTATGTCAGTGTTATGTGCACAAGTAACTGTGGACTGTGGACCTTAAGAAACCCCACCTGAGGACACCCTGGCTGATGTCCGAGGGACTGTGAAGCAGGTCACCAGCCTCAGATTACTTGACATCCATGCCACCATCGATCGTCTCCAGTCACACCGCAGCACTTCCACCCTGATCAGAGCTAGGCACCATATCAGCACTGACAAGTCTGAAAAAAGCACAACCAAATAGATTACTACTAAACTCCAGGCAATAAACCAATGCTGGTATGTATGATTATAACAGCATTAGCCTGCACAGCTGCAGCTGAAAGGTCGTTATGTGACACACACAATAATGGTATGACAGGTTGCTGTCTATGCAATTTCCTTGAGGTTAAAGTTTGGTTTTCAGAAAGAGACTTCAAAGTTCTATCACAGTACCCTACATGGATCCAACATATTACCCAACACATATTAACATTTTAGCAGACATGACTGCCTGCAGCCTACCACCTGTAGGCCTCCATTAAGGTATTTCTTTACAATTATTTTCTTTACATTGTTGGCTTAGGCAGAGTGAATATGGGTGTAAAAATGATACATGATCCTGCTGTTTAGTGTTTTTTAGTGGGGCTTAGTGCACATATTCAACAATACCATTACCTGGTGGATAAAAGCACCACATTTTAGGACTTTTTTAGGACTTTCTATGATTTTAGCCTGGGAGCCCAAGAGAGATTTTGAAAACTTCCACACAGAGCACAAAAAAATTAAAAACTGGGCAAACACGCTCAACACCTTTTTTCACAACTGGGTGCTAGCCTAAATCCTCCTGAGCGTCAAAATAAACATTAGCAATTTCACCTTTGACCCCCGAAGTGTTACCAAACTTTGTAGGTTATAATATGTTAACATAAAACAAATACTTTTTAACCTGACTTTATCCAATATCCATCTGTTTCTAGAATTGCATGTAAATTACTGCATTTTTACACAGATAATGCCTAATTTGCATATTCAAACATAAGATTTCAGAAAATGTGTAGGCTAATATCGAAAACCGGGCAAGTTTCATGGTGATATCTATTAGCTAAAATGTTTAGGCTACTCTATTCACCTGTGTCAGATCAAAAGTATTTTGTGCTCTATGAGGACATTTTCAAATTATTCAGTAGGTCCTAAAGAAGCCTCATGTAAAATGTGGTGCTTTTATCCACTCGGTAACAATTTCACTATGCCATCTCACTATTTATAGGTCAGTGGTCCATATAATAGTTGTGAACACGCCCACCTTGTCTCAAAAGCGGAAAAAGGAAGTGCTGCAACTAATTGTTGATATGCTGAAACAGGAGCATCGTTGACAGCCGTACGATAGAAATTGCTCCTGAAGTTGTTTTACGATTGTTTTCGGTAGTCTCTAGTCTGGCAACATATGCCTGTAACATTAAATTAGTAAGATATAGCCGTAAGTTAGTTCACGTACGTCGCGAACCAGTTTGCAAATGCAAATTAGCTTACAATTCCAGCGTTTACTTATTTGAATAGCAACCAAGCTAACTAACGCTAGCTACCGATTGCTAACTACAAGGAACCTGACTAGACTTGACTTGAAGTGGCGGGCAGCAATCAAACTTCCTCTGTCATAGCTAGCATAAACACTGGCTGTCTGAGTGTATGTAACTTATTCTGTCCAAGTATGGGCTGACAAGAGGTGAGTGACATTAGCTGAAGCAAGTTGGTTAGCCAGGCTTTGTGAACAGTGCGTCTGTTTAAGTTATATGTTACAATGACATTTGTAAATGGCATCACAAAACTGCCACATGAGAACAAACGAGAGAAAAGGAGAAGACAAATGAACCGAGACTTTCCTGTGATTTAGGTCATGTGTTGTGACACATTTTGTAGCCCATTTTGTTATCTGAAACCAAGAATCCTTTCAAATAAGCCTTTTTTTTTCAACTATCATCATTTGTTTTATTTTATTTAGACCCTGGTTGCAGTTTTCCCTTGATTCATCATGCTAATGGTAGCCTATATAGTGTTATGATCTGTTCACCTTACAGCAAATTGCTGTGTCTGCTTTTTCTCCATGCATTTCTGTGCCACCTCCTCCTCTCTGTTTTGTGAAGACTTGTGTCGCAGTCAGATACCTTCTGCTGTGGTGTCTGTGAAATGACCTGACTGCAAACCCTCGGCCACATCAGATTACAAGAATGGCAAGGATAGCGTGGTATCAGGAGAAGGTGATGTATCAGGAGACTGTGCTTGCACTGTGAATTAATGGTGTTGCTCTTGTCTTGCATGGTCAGTTAATTTGCTGTAGGTTAATTTGCTGCTCTGTTTCCTGATGCAGATTGGTGCCTATGACCAACAAATATGGGAGAAATCTCTGGAACAAGCTGAACTCAAGGTGAGTCATGTGTGGTTGGAGAGATGTTAGCGAGTTGAATTTCAATGAAACACAGATCTTTATTTCACCTATAGAAGGAGGAACTAATTTCAACTTATTAACAGGATATTCACAGCAAACCGAAGAAAACAGGACATATCAAGCCCGATCTCATTGATGTCGATCTCGTGAGAGGTAAGTGGCTGTATTCCAGCACCTCTGTGGCCAACATAGACTCAGCAGCTTCCCATAACGAGTCACCACAGAGCAAGATGGCATCATGTGCTTGTTGTGAGCTGAGAACGGTCTCGTGCCCCCCCAGGCTCCACGTTCAGTAAGGCCAAGCCGGAGAGTCCTTGGACGGCCCTGACTCGGAAGGGCCTTGTGAGGGTTCTGCTCTTCCCGTTCTTCTTCCAGTGGTGGATCCAGGTCACCTCCAAATGCATCTCCACATGGATCCTCATCTTGTACCTCCTGCAAGGTCAGTGCCTCTGCTGGGCTTCGCTTGTGTGTTAGAGGGCTTACAGTAGGTATGTTTTGTGATCAGAGGGATCTGATACACAAAAATATAATCTTTTTTGTTTATCTGGACAATTCTGGGTGATTCACAGTGACATTTCTGTTTTTGATGACTGTTTGTGTCAACTGTGAATTTTTATTTGTGGAAATTAGTCAGTGATTGGTGCAGGCCAATCAAAACAAGTTTGATTGAGCAACACTTCCAACTTGTGCTATGATCTGATCCAGCTATGCCATGGGTCATTAGAGCCATAGTGCTAAACAGAGAGAAATAGAATTCAAAATAAGGGCATTTCATCTATCATGAGATTTTGCTGCTAATTTCATCATTCAATGAACATTTACTTAGTCTGACTGGGAGTGTTTTACTGAAATGGTAAAAGTCCTGTTTATGCACTTGCTTTGTTTATGGCTGTGCAACATAAGCCTACTTGTTGTAGCAATGTGTATGATACTGCAGTTGGCACAGCTAGGCTATATTTAGATACTCTACTGCCTCCTACATTATGCATGCCAGTAGAGCTTGATAGGCCAATTCTGGATGCAGGGAATATATTCAGAAATAAATTGAATTGTCCAATATGACAGAATCAGTATCGTAAGACTCATAGCATATGCAAATGTAATCTTATTGAACATTTTTTTTTTTATTTATTTATTTTTTATTTTTATTTATTTATTTATTTTTTTAAATTACGGTAAGGAAAAAGCTTGTTTGGCTAAACTCAGTTCGGTGTGTGTGTCTTTTGCCCCTGTGCTGGCCCTCCCTGCAGTGGCAGCTGCGGTGTTGTACTTGCAGGTGCCGGTGGCCAGTGCCAGTGAGGTGGTGGGGCCCGTGTGTTTGATGCTGTTGCTGGGCACGGTGCACTGCCAGATCGTGTCCACCGAGTCCTGCCGCAGCCTGCAGCCCAGCCCGCCCCCCAGCAGAGCCTCCAGCCCCGTCAGGAGGAAGAGGTAGGACCAGCTAGCATTCAGCTTTACTGAAGTACAGTTTGATTCACTTCAGTCTGCTTTAGTTCAGTTTGACTCCGTTCATTGTGATTCAGGTATGTTTGATGTGATTCAGTTTTGATTTAGGTTTGAGTCAACTCCCCACAGGGCAGATTTACCTCCTTACTTGACAGGCAATGTTGAAATGAATGTAAACTTAAAGTGGTGCAGTTCAGTGACAGTTTGACAGTTTCAGTTAACATAACAGCACATAAATTGTGGCCTAAGTTGGCAGGTTTCTGACATTAACTCGATTAGTACAGAACTATTGGTATTACAGATCTCTGCTCTCAGCACAATGTTGATTGATTCTTGATGTTCTGCAGACAGAGGAAGAGCAAGGCACCAAAGAAAGCCGAGGACCATGGGAATGGTGCAGACTCCAGACAGATGTCCAGGCAGCTGGAGGAGAAACCGAGACTCTTGAAGAATGAGAAGAGACGGGTAGGCCTGCCCGCCTGCTGATCTATTGGACTTTGCCACTAGCTTTTCATTTCATCATGCCAGATTGATGGATGGTGTATTTGTGATGAAGTCGTTGATGTAAACATTTGTTAAACTACAAGCTGTACTGTATCTGCAGTGGTTTAAAACATGGGTAACTAGGAAGTGTATTATCTGCTGGAACACTTCAGTGTGCTGTGATGCGCCGTTACAAAATGTTCTGCCAAAAGCTCACAATTAATAGAGTTGGCCCGGAGTGTTGATACTAGCAGGGAGGTATTTTGTTTGAACTTGTCCATTTTATCTTGGGTCTCATTTCTGCTTGCACAATGTTATCATTGTGAAATAACCGGTTGAGTTGGCACAGACCCGTTACTAAATGTTCTCCCTTGTACTGATAACATTTACTCAGTCTAGTTTATCCAATTTTTTATCCAATTAAGTTTAGTTTTTTCCAATTTTCTTCAAAGACGCCTGTTTTAGCCTTCTCTGTTTACAAACAGAGCCTGTGCATGTAAATGTTGTGTTTGCATACAGAGATGGCTCCGCTCCCTCTGATGTGCTTGTTGTTTTGCGGTGACGTCACAGAGCCCTCTGAGGAAGTCCAAGTACGGGCCCTCGGAGGAGATCTCCAGTGACGAGGAGGAGAAGGAGGGCTGCGAGGTGGCCGCACACTTCCACCAGCCTGCCAGAGACCGGCCCGCCACAGCGCTGGGACCCAAGCCGGCCTCCATACTCAGGAAGAGGATCAGGAGCCCGGCGAAGAGCCCCTCGCCCCCTCGGCTCCAGCCTCAGGTGAGGGTTCTACTGTGTCTCTTGGGGGTGACCTTTGCCTGGCTGTAAATTGCCTGTATCTCTCTGTGGTGCCAGTTATGACGGAGGTTTGAAGTGCTTTCTCACTTGAGAGGTAGAGCAGAATGTGAGTGCAGTAGAGGAGAATGTGAGAGCTGTGCAAAAGTGAGGGGGACACTATGCATAGAGCTCACATTCTGATAAAAATGTGTGCTTTCCGTGTACTGTGTCAGTGCCCATATTCAGCACTGGAAGATATTACTGTCATTCAGTAAATAAGGAATATCAGAGAGATGGTTTCCTCAAATATCTTGTTACATTGAAAGTAAATTAGTGTGAATGGCCTTAGGGCATCCTGTTTTGCTGTTATGAGGGGACATGGTACTCGTCTTTTACACTGAGTAATATCCCACCTTTTTGTGCACCTTTATGAGGAAACCATGTGGAACGCTGGACGTTTTTAGACACGCCGAGCGGAATGGCGGGTCGACGTGGTCTGCCAATTTTCCCACCAAAAGGGCTAGACATAAAGGCTAAATAATTCATTCCGGCACCAGTGTAAATGCATCAAGGCAGAATGGGGGAATCTGTGTGGGCGTTTTGATGATGCTACATATGTACAACCCACCACAGGAGATTTAAAATCTAACTGATCAAAAGCAGCAATAGCAGAGGCAGCACATTACGACAATCTTTAAATCCACAAAGCTTCCAGTCATTTAACGCCTGCTAGAGTTGACTGGGTCGGAATGCAATAGGTTGCCATATAGGCTATCATAAAATCCAGCGATAAAACAAAGCATGAACTCCTTGAGCGTCTGTCCTAGCAAGCTTTTACATTATCACACTACTGTTAGCCACATAACATCTAGAAGCTGGACATTAGCGAACATAGCTTAATGTCACTGTTTAACAAACAAACTAGCATGCTATGCAGCCAAACAAGCAAACACAGCGAAATGTAATCGTATAGTATAAGTATATATACTTTTTTGATCCCGTGAGGGAAATTTGGTCTCTGCATTTAACCCAATCGGTGAATTAGTGAAACGGGGAGCAGTGAGGGGTTAGGTGCCTTGCTCAAGGGCACTTCAGCCGCGGCCCACTGGTCGGGGCTCGAACCGGCAACCCTCCGGTTACAAGTCCAGAGTGCTAACCAGTGGGCCACGGCTGCCCCATGACAATGAACTCTTACCTTTATGGTCTACAAGTTATCCACGCTTATCCATTGTTAGTCCAGTGTTATTTCCGTCATGCATTCTTCTCGGTATGAGCTAGTTAGAGATAGAGATAGCCTGGCCATATTCTACCATCACACAGGTGTGACTAAATTCAATGTTGTAGCCTATGAACCTGGCAAAGCAAACCTTGCAATAACAGGCTTTACCCTTACAAACTGTCATAGTATAATACGCAGGTTTTGGCATCCATAAGAAAGAAATTTGTAGATGAATGGCCAACATAACTTAACTGTAGCCTACATCTGACTAATCTTCGGAGAATAGCAACGTTACTCTCCTTCACTAACGTGACCCACAACTTTATTTTCATACATTCATTTGATTCATTTGAACAGGCTAGCCTACATGTGCGATTAAGCACATTGAAAAGACTTTCTGTTTATTGTATCACATTTTATTTTCAGTTGTCAAAAGTTATGGGGGTGAAATTAATGATGGCAAAATCCCCAGCTATGTATGTCAAAGCTATATGTGTTGTGAAAATCATGCACAGTTCCCATGTGTTAGGCTACTCCTCACGCCCAATGTTGCACGTCACGCTTCATTTTGCTATTTGGTCCTGACTCCTCCTCAATGTGCCGGCTTGTTTGTAAACACTGGTGGTATGAAGTGACCAATGATTCACCTCATTTTTAGACACACGATGTGGCATAAAGACGTCTCCTCTTCCTGTGAATGTTGTGCAGTCTCTATCTAAAAACGGCTATTGTCTCTTTCTTGAGCAGGATGAAGGCAAGACTGTAACCATGGTTACGGGTGTGAAGCCACGAGACGTGGAGCATCTCATCACCTCAGTGGGCTCGCAGGCGGCGTCAGACACGGACGACATGCTGTGGGAGGAGCTTCTGCAGGGCCCTGACTCCGCCTCTTCAGGAAGTAGTGACAGCGAGGAGGATGGGCGCCACAGCCACCTGCCTCCGGCCAATGGGCTCAGCAGCGACGAGGAGACCTTCCCACAGGTGACCGCTACGACCTCCAATGTGGAGGTGTGTAGAATTTTGAGGTACCCAATGTGTTTTTGTACAGGCTCATGAAATGACCTATAAAGGTATTTTCAAATGCATCTATTGACACAACTTTTTAATTGAAAACAGTTTTGGATAGTCAGAGATTAACAACTTTTTTTAAAGCTGTTAGTAGGGTACCATTCTCAGTTTTACGTGACTCCTTCTAGATGAGCTCGCCACAATAGTTTACTACCTATGGTTGTTAGGATATGATGCAATTCTTAGATTTAGCAACAAAATATAATTTCTAGAGAGAAATCTGAGGAGTGAGGACTCTCAACTTTTCCTTGTCGAACACAACAGCTGTTGATAATGTGTGAGACTGATCATAATCAGTAACCACAAGTGTGTCTTGTCATTTTGATTTGACTTTTGGCATGCCTTAGCTCCAAAAAAGGTTGAGCACCTCTGAACTAACTAAAACAAAGCGAAAAGATGAAATAATGCGTTAGTTAGAGAGTAAGACTCTTATAAAGGCTGTATTTGTGCCCTGTAAACATGAGACTAAATTGGAATAGAGGGGAAAAGAAGATGACATTCTGTCTGCCCTCCAGGTGTCGAATTTGTCCAGTGTAGATCATTCCCACACTGCTCATACTCGTCTGGTCTCCCTCAGACTCATCTGTCATGGCTGCAGGCGTGCCACCCATCCAAAGACCGCGTGAGCGCCATCTTCTGGGAGCAGGGAGAGTGCAAAAAGGCCGACATGTCCGTGCTGGAGATCAGTGGCATCATCCTCACACGGGTACGTCCGCTGGTCCCCCTCCCCCCGGATGGACGACCACGTCAAACACACTTACACTAACGTCAGTGTCAGGGCTGTGTTTTAGCCGTATATATTTTCACAATGTCCTTTATCTTGTCTGTCATTTTGTGAGGTACGCGTTGCAATAACTGTAAGCATTCAATTAAATGGATTTGACTGTGTTTACATTTCGTAGATTATAGCATGTTCTATCTCTTAGTAATAACATCACAATGCACTTTTAGATAGCATATTCATCTACAACTTTTTGTGCTGAGTAATAAAGCTGACTGTGATAGAGGTGTGTGTGTGTGTGTGTGTGTGTGTGTGTGTGTGTGTGTGTGTGTGTGTGTGTGTGTGTGTGTGTGTGTGTGTGTGTGTGTGTGTTTGTTCCCAGAATTTTGTCAGAAAAGATTTACTAGGGAATTTTTCTCCAGATATACAGTTCCCCTCAGAAGTGTAGCTGTCAGTATGAATGGCTGAAATGGTTTGATGGCATTAAATGTTTCATATGACCGTTGAAAATCATGTAATATGTAATGTATTGTTGACATCGATGTAGCTGATAAAGTGTTAAAGTGTATCTTACCTGTGTGTGTGTATGTGTGTGCATGCCTTTGTGTGTGTGTGTGGGTGGGTGGGTGTGTGTGTGTGCATGCCTGTGTGTGTGGGTGTGTGTGTGTGTGTGTGTGTGTGTGTGTGCCCAGGTGAAGGTGGTGGAGCAGGGCATGGGCTACCTGGTGCTGGGTGGGCTGGTAACGGCCATGTTGGCGCTGCTGCCCTTCTGCTTCCGTGTGACCCAGCGTCTACAGGTGGCGCGGCTGGGCTCGATGGACGCTGCCGAGCTGCTGGCCACTGCCCTGGGGCCACCTAGCGCCCGCGCATACGCCTTCTTCCTCATCAGCACGTTGGAGCGAGTCTGCCTCACCGGCTTCTTCTTCTTCATGACCTGTGTTGCTGAGAGGACCTACAAACAGGTGGGGGAAAGGGGTTACATATGGACACGCACGCACGCAAGCACTCACGCACTCACATACACACTGGAGCGCGTCTGCCTCACTGGCCTCCTCTTCTTCAAGACCTATGTTGCTAGTAGCTACAAACAGGTAGGGGGAGGCGGGGGTGGCGGTGGGCTCACACCTGGGCCTATACGTATATACACACACACACGCACGCACAAGCACACACATGCATGTACGCTGGAGCGCGTCTACTTCACCGCCTCTTCTTCATGACCTGCATCTCCAAGAGGACCTACAAACACACTGAGAGGAAGGGGTCACATATGGTCACGTATGCTTATATACACACACACTGACACACACACATACACACTGACTGAAGTGTGTCTGCCTCACTGGCCTCACACACATGCTTATGCGCACACACACTCACACTCACACACTGAGCCCCTTTACACAGAGGTAAGGTGAGGGTGGGGGTTAAGGTATTATGTGAAGATTAGTTAGGTCATCCCAGGAAATGGGTGAAAGGCAGCATGTGTCTACAGAAAGGCTGGAGCACGCATGCACATGCAAGGTTAAGTGTCCGTGAGGTCAGAGGACTTATAAAGAGGTGGGATAAAAGAGGAATATGCTCAGAGGGAAGGGCAGATATTTACAGATACGGGAAAAAGACGTAGACTAAAGCACTGAGCAAACTGGCAAGATGACCTTTTAAAACGATAGGTGAATGGCATTTTACACAAACATCATTAATTACCGGTAAGCATCAGTTATTGAGACCTCAAATTTTAGATGCTTTTCTAGTAATAGAAATTATTTGATTCTCTGACTCATTCTTTTGGGCTTCTAGTGTCAATTTGTCCTGATTATTGGACTTGTGTGCTCCACAGAGACTTCTCTTTGCTAAGCTCTTCAGCCACTTGACATCAGCGCGCAAGGCCAAGAAGTCTGAGATCCCCCATTTCAGATTGAAGAAGGTGCAGAACATCAAGATGTGGCTGTCATTACGCTCATTCCTAAAGGTAAAGGCTGAAAGTGTGTGTGTGTGTGTGCATTGTTAAGTATTAGTAGTGTGTGTGTGTGTGTGTGTGTGTGTGTGTGTGTGCTTGTCATGGTGTTTGCGGAAATGTTAGTCCATTTATTGTGTGTGTGTGTGTGTGTGTGTGTGTGTGTGTGTGTACTTGTCATGGTGTTTGCGGAAATGTTAGTCCATTTATTGTGTGTGTGTACATTGTTAATTATTAGTACTGTGTTTGGGTGGATTTGTAGTTTGTGTGTGTGTCTGTGTGTGTTGTTGGTTGGTTTTGTCTCACTCCCACCCTGACTTGTGGTCCATCCGTCACAGAGGCGAGGACCCCAGCGTTCGGTGGACGTCATTGTGTCCTCCATCTTCTTCCTTGCTCTGTCCATTGCCTTCATCTGTTGTGCTCAGGTCAGCCATGTCCCACGCATTAGAACAGACACCCAAGGCCTCGGCATTCTCTGCCATTGTCACTGAGTTCCACTACTCATTGTTTGCTACCCTAACAAGCAATCTACAATCACTCCATTTTACATGTTAGGAAATTAGAAAGACACACCCCTGGTTTGCTCCAAGAATGTTACAGCTTAGACTTTATTATGCTCCTGTTGTAGTTTTTAAAAACTTCTTGTAGACCGTACGTACATTATTTTTTAAAAGCTGATGCTGAACCAGAACAAAATAGAATACTGTAAACCAGAGACGTTCTACCCTTAGGAAATGTAGCTGCTTAATTTCAATATAATTCTTCAAGCAAGGTACTTAGTGGAATGCAAAACGGACTATCTGAATGCAATTGATGTATGTAAACATTGAAAAATACAACCTGTTGAAGTGTGCATCTCCAGACTTTTAGTTAGCAGCTGTGTGTGTGCAAGGATTAAAGTTCTCCGTCATAGGACGGATTTCCGTCAATTTGATTTTAGAAATGTCATATTTGAGATCGATGCAGATCCGATGAGAAAAAAAATAGGAGGGGGGCTATCACCTTTTGCTTTTCCAAAGAACACATATGGAGGACTATAACGGTCTAAAAGTTGGATTATAGTGACACATTAGACAGCTGATGAGGTTGGCCAATCCGCTTAACTTTTTTTTTTTTTGATATGATATTGTGAGCTCTATGTGCTTAATTCGAGAAGAAGCGCTGTGTTCTTTCCATGCATCAATGTAGACAATTTCTTACTATCGCGAACTCTTGTCAGGGAGGTCATTCATTTTGGGTGTCACCTATGACTTAAACAGATAGCCTTCTATGCCACCCGATGTAGGCTACTATTATTGTTACAGTTTTAATCAATGCAACTAACATTATGTGTAAAGCTTTACCTTAATATAAACCGTAGCCTATGCAATTTATTATCCCGCCTGTTATGACATGTACAACAATGTTTTTCACAATTTGCGACGGAAGGTTTTGACTGAGCGTGTTAGCATAAAACAAAATAATAATATCACTGTCATCATCGCTAACTGTTGAGTAAGGGGTCAGTCTGTTTGTGACGCGACAGACAGCCTTTGTAGCCTATTTTGCTTAGGCCTCACTTTTTTAACGACAGTAGGTTGTGAGTGTATGTTGACAAAAATAACCATACAATTAAAATAGTCAACTTAAAACTTTGCTATAAAATATTATTCATTTATAGCACAAAAAACCATAACCAGTAGGCCTACCAGAACC
This sequence comes from Alosa alosa, assembly GCF_017589495.1. Lineage (NCBI taxonomy): Eukaryota > Metazoa > Chordata > Actinopteri > Clupeiformes > Clupeidae > Alosa > Alosa alosa. The sequence goes on along the minus strand of NC_063198.1, from coordinate 13,549,911 downwards.
CTCGTGATATTAGCTGCCATGATTTGTGTATGCCTATTTGGCAAGGCCACTAGCTGTCATGGATGCATTATTGCTAAAGGAAGGCTGGTGTCAAAAGTTAAAAAAAATAAATGGAGATGGGCAGCTGTTGGAAACGGGGAGAACCAACAAGCCATGGTGTAAAGAAATTAAAGCCCGGGTTTGCTTTTTTCTTGCTGTTCGCTGCAAGAAATTTGTTTATGGATGCAATAGGAAAACGCTTTAGCACGCCACCAATCAGAAGACCGCCATAAGGTTAACGCTCGCACTTCAGGACATCTTCCCCACCTGGTGCAACTAGCCACCACGACAGAGGTAGGCTACGCTTATCTATGGCTGACCGCTTTTACGTTTAGAAAGTAGGCTACGATGTTCTTTCATAGCGAACACCCACCTGTCCCTCACCATATCGCAACCCTTTTGTCAACCTTATACAATCTGTTGCTGAAGACAAAAGCACCGCTCTCAGATTGTCGTTATCAAATGCGCAGACCTCCTGCATGACCACACACAGTATTGCTGCTCATTGGAAAACGGAGTTGTCTGTAAAACTCAAAATTACCATGTTTTCATTAAATGCGGATGAGGCAACAAATGGAAATATGAACAATATCTAGAATGTTCTGATTCGTTACTTTGATGAGGAAATGGGAAGTCTTGCAAACTTGATTTTATAGATTTTACTTGGTGTAGAATTGCATATTAACAAGAAAAAAATCTCCCCTTTAAACACTTTTGGCCTGAAGTAATTAAATAAGAGTGTGTTAAAGCCTTTCTACAATATTGCTGCAGTAGAAAAGAACAGCAATGGCTAATCAGCAATGGTCAGGGATGGTACTAAAATATATTTTTGTTCATCAGGAAAACTCAATCTCAATCAAGAACACTCTCAATTCGCCTTATTCACATGGTGGCCATTGGCGGCTAAAACGAGGCTACAGGGTACACAAACCATAGGATTGTTATGTTCTATGCATTCACCTGTAGGTGGCATTAATTTTATAGTAAGTGTAGCCTGTAGCCTCGTTTTGGTTTAAACAATGGCCGCCGTGTGAATAAGGCGAATACTCCCTTTACTTACTTTGCTGTTTGTATCTTTTTGTACATTAAAAACCAATAGGTCGCGACCGCAAAAGGGGTGCTATCTCTATAGGTAGATATGAACAACGTATGATTTATGGCCTGAAAAAAGTTCAGTCAAACGATTTTTTTTCACTTTAATCCCTGTGTGTGTGTGTGTGTGTGTGCGCGCGCAGCTTCTTCATAGCCACCACACATTCCTGGACTCGGAGACCAACTGGGAGCTACTGATATGGGGCTCATCTCTCATCTTCTTCCTGCTGCGCCTGGCATCGCTGGGCGCAGAGACCAACCGCAAGTACAGCAACGCATCGGTGCTGCTCACTGAACAGGCAAGAACACACACACACACTGACACTGACACAAACATAAAATCCACAGATTTGCTTGCTGTGTAAACACAATCCCACGTAGGTAAACAAAAAAAACCCATATAAACAAACACTGACATATTTTTAGACATCCAGAAACACACCTGTCCTCAAACACATCCTCAGTTGTTCAATCATGGGCCCAAATTTAAATGCAATGCAAATTCTAAAGGCTAGCTTGCTTAGTAACTATGCAAAATCTATGTACAAATTGAATACCATGGGAAAGATCCTAAGCACAAATATTGGTGCTTGATCCTGTTGGTTCATGCCTGAGAACCTTGCTCGTAGACATTGCCTAGCACTTGAATTGGGGCCCCACGTGTTTTATCAGCCACATGTTACAGCATAGTGATTTGTCTTTTTACTCACACTCTCTTGATTTCATTATTATCCACAGATAAATTTGTATCTTAGGATGGAGAAGAAGCCAAACAAGAAAGAAGAGCTGAACATTGTTAATAATGTTCTGAAGCTGGCCACAAAGCTTATGAAAGTAAGTTCATAGCTAAATGTTAGTGTACACTACATGTTCAAATGTTTAGGATCACAAATGCCATTTGCAGAATGGAGAATTATTTGACAAAAGCAAAGTTTGAAGGACACATTGTTTTAGTGCATTGTTTTTATTTCTAACCTGGTCAGTGACGTTGTTTCCTGTGCATATTGCTACATTTCCCATTCAAGCACATTTTATGGAAAGAAAGACAATTTGTGACCCCAACTTTTGAACAGTAGTATGTTTTTTTCTCTGTAATGTTCTTGTGCAATACAGTAATTTCCTGTGTATTAGCTGTATTGTGTATGAACCGCAGGACAGTGTTTTATACAAGTTAAAAAAACAAAACTGTATTAATACCATATTAACTGCCCCTGTGTATTAACCTCATAGCTGAAGAAATTTTGCAAAATCAATGTATAAACTGTAGCTAATAGTTGGGAAAGTACAATACTGCAAAGCTATTGATAGTGGGGTTATGCAGTTAATGTGTCAACTGGAGTTTTTTGGCAAGTCAGAGCAGTTCAGCGTTCACAGATAAAAAAAAAAAAATGTCCATGAACACCATACCTATTTTGAAATGGACGAGGCTTGGTTATGTTTGGTGCTGCTTTTCTGCATATGGCCTGGCCTATATACAGGGCATAATGAAATGTCAAGACTAGAACATACCTTGGCCTGGAGAGAAACATACAGCCCAGTGTCAGAAATCTCAGGTCATGGGTACCAACAATTTCAGCCACAACTGTACACATGTATAATTGTGTTCTATGTACTTAATGCAAGAGCTCCATATCAACACATGCTGGTTACGCCTTGATATCTTTACAGGAGCTGGACACTCCATTCCGGCTTCTGGGCCTGACGGTGAACCCTCTCATCTACAACATCACCCGCGTGGTCATTCTGTCAGCCATTTCTGCAGTGGTCAGTGACCTGCTGGGCTTCAACATCAGAGTGAGTCTTGTCACCTCGGAACACTCACTCTACCCTGTAGACACTTGCTTAGCCAACCTGCTGAGATCATAGTTTTCTTTGGCATTATATGTATATCACGTATGTTATATGAACCTAAAGTATGGGAATCTAGAAATGTCTGATCTCAGCCTTACATAACAATTAGTCATGTTTTTGAAATACAACAGAACAACAACTGTAGATTTGCTCCTCTATCACCCCCTGGGTACTTACATTTTTTATGGTTTGTAAAGACAACTATTTCATCTTCTTTGAATGTAGAGCTTGGTCTGATACATTAGGAATACAACTTCAAATCTGTGTGCTATTGAAGTACTGGTGTATTTTGTTAGATTTAGGGTGCTTTATTTTGTAGGTACTTTTAGTTTGATAGGCTGTGAGAAGGCTTTGAAGTTAAAGATGGTCGCCTCTCACCTTTTGACCTTAAAATTAGAACAAAGAACAAGGAAGCTGTTGGATGTATTTGGCATACAGTTCTTTACAACTGGATGCATGGATTCCAGTTTCTAACAGTAGCAGCAACTGGAATCCATGCATTTCCACTGAATTATTTTTGGAATCTGATCCCTTATCATACCTGTTCATTCTTACTCGCTGCTCGACTTATCGCGGACTAAATTCAAGATGGCTGCAAACGCTAAACTTCGTGGAAGATACTGTCTGTATAAATCGCCTTGTAAATAAACTACCAGTGCTTTTTCAAAGTTCTCAATGTCTCGCTTTTAAATGTCAGGGCCCTCGGAAGTCTACCAATGAAGTGTGGAGATACATTGAGCCTCGTGAATGGGTGTAAAACAGTGATTTATTTTGCATGGTTAGCCCGATGCCGAAGCACCACTATTGAAAAAGCTGTTGGTAGCATCGGGCTAACTAGCCCAGATTTTGGAGTGCAGGGGACAAGCCGAGATGGGCTATGAGACATACGTTCACACTCGGTATCATGTTTCAATGCACTTCATATATAATATCACACCGGAATTCTCCTTTAAGAGTGGCCCACTACTACAAGTGTATTGCAAAAATGATTTGATTGACCTGCCAGACTGGGTGTTAATTTAAACTAACATCTATCATAAAGGATGCACATATTTTGTACATCTTGCACAGCACGTCAGCTACCATTGGTCTGCATGCGTGCTTTTTTTTTCCTCCTTTTTTTGCGTTCCAGAATTCAGTGGCAAGTTTTGACATGTTAAATACTGACAATATGCTGAAGAAAGACACTTTTTTTGTGTCATAGATAGTCAGCTTATTGAGCAAACCACCAATCCAGTGCAGTGCTATGGTTTGTTACCTTGTTATAAAGAATAAATAAATAAATGAAATGAAATGGTGCTTTAAACCAGAGGAATAATGCACACACTAAGGCAACCATTCTTCTTTCTTTGCAGTTATGGAAGATAAAGCCCTGATGTGAAACCAAACCTTTGAGCATTTGGACCCTGAAGACTAAACAGCCTCAGGTTATGCACCTTCCGTCTGACCGATCTTCCGGTCAGCCCTCTTGGCGATCATGTGCAAATCTACTGACCAAAACCTCTTCATCGCTCTGCCTCTGTCGGAGTGACCAGGAGGCTTTTTGAACTTTCCTATTCATTTATGCACACGTGAGGCATTAAATCAGACTTGCTCTCGTCTGACCTGTGGATCCTAACCCCTTAAACCCAACCCCTGTGCGATTAGTTCACCAGGCTTCTGCAATTCCACACAGAAACAAAAAAGAGAGAAAAAAGCCTGTCTTTCCTCATAACCACTTAAGTGCCTTCTAAACTTTGAGAGAGAATATTCTGTCTGTTGCTCTTTATGGATGGGTGGTTGTGTGATGTGATGTGAATGACACTTATGGTAGAATGGACTGGGAGTGACCAATTAGATTATTTGTAAAAGCTTTTTTATAATATATGAGGTAATGAATATTTCTCAGAAAATAGTGTACATTTCATATCAGTCCTTTCATTTCTGCAGAGGACTGCAAATTATGCCACTAAATGTGAGTACATGAAATCTTAGTGAAATCTTTAAAGAACATTTTTCTTTTCTCCATACTAAAAAAAAACCTTACTGGACTTGGAGGTGAAAGTGCTGAGATCAACCATACCCTTGTTACTGCATACTACAATAAAGGCTATTTGGATACAATGGAAATGTTTATATTTGATTTACTGGTGGAAATAAGTTTTACTTTATTTTCATTTTGTTAGAGATTTATTATGTTGAGGGGGGGAAATAGTCCCCCTGTACTACCGGACATACGGTAAGGAAATTATGACGTCAGGATACACCTCCAAAACATTTGGCGTTTATGACTTGGAAGGTCATCAAGTACGTCGGTGGTGTATGTAGGCACCGGGCTGTATGGGCTACAGCAGTCACCTGGCTGCTGCGCTGAACAGGCAGGTAAAACTCCCTGCTTGTGGCACTGGAAAAAATCCCGCAGACGGTAAGAAAAGAGTGCATTTCCTTATTCGTGGTACATACTGCAATGGCTAGCGGCTATTATCAATAGTTAAAAGGGCTAAACTATTATAATTGGCAAAAGCACTGTATGTCTGATCAAACATAACACGGTGTGTCTTCAAGTAGTGAAATATATCACTTTAACTAAGAGCTTAACATTTCATTTGTCAAATTTGAAACATAGTAGCCTAGTCCTATCCTTCGTAATGGCGTAGACAGAGGTACCCTGTGATGCTGAGTACTAGTCATCTGCTGTTCTCGTAGCCGACGGGATCCATTTCTGAAGTCTGCGAAACTGAGAGTAGATTTGGCGCGGTTTTGCTACACAGGGTGCTTTAATATACTTCGATCATGGCTGGTCTCTTATTACATAACGTACACGGATTCGCTCTGACTGCTCCTAGTGGCTTTACCATCAGTGTACGCGGCATCTCCACACTAAGCATGAATCATCCTCAGAAGCTGATAAGTGATGTCATGCGAGAAATTGAGCACCTGCAAAAACAGCTCTGCCTATGTTGCTTTTTCTTCCCCTTCAGTACTGGCAGAAGTTATGTTTTCATAGGACAAAGACATTTCCAAAGCCTACAGCTCAGCCCTTCACAACAGAAAGTTCATCATGTCTGCATGCCTTCAGCGAGAGAAGGGTTCAGCCAGTGGGGCTGAGACCAGGAGAACCGAACCCCGAGGCAAGGATAAGAAATGTGAGTGCAGCCTCTGCCTTTTCAATGCTTTTTCAATGCTTCTAACAGGTTTGACAACAGACAGAAATAGGCGCTGAATGCAGAGTTGCTCTTGCCAAGTTTTTGCATCTCTTGAAATTATTATTGTGCACCTGTCCTGCAAATATGATTGAAAAGTCCAGCAGAGATTTTATTTAGGCTACATCAGGGCTGTTGTTTTTGTCTCGCTTGTGTGAATGATCCAATACGGAAGTGTTATATCTGCACCTGCAGCAGTAGAGGTACATGTTGTGCTAAAAAAAAAGTTGATTGACTGCATAGTTCTGCTAAGGCACCAAAACATCTGTCTACTCATATCCTAATATGCTAATAATGTTAGTTGTTAACAACTTGGCAGGTCTTGCCTCTCCCTTGAGAAACCAACAGCTGAGCTCTCTCTCTCTCTCTCTCTCTCTCTCCTCCTTTAATAATGCTGTTTGATGTTGCAGCGCGTTTTGTCTCCTGCTAGCAATATATTTTTAGCTCTTTTCCCACACTCATCGGGACTGTTTAGAATGTATCTCCTCTCTCTCTCTCTCTCTCTCTCTCTCTCTCTCTCTCTCTCTCTCTCTTCTCTCTCTTTCTCTCTTTCTCTTTCACTCACTCATTGACCTTGTTCCTCCACCCCACCCTACACCCCTCTCTCTCCCAGCATGGGCATCCTACATGACCAACTCCCCTACAGTCATAGTTATGATTGGCCTACCAGCCCGGGGCAAGACCTACATATCAAAGAAGCTGACCCGCTACCTGAACTGGATCGGTGTGCCAACCAAGGGTGAGTGAGAGGGCTGCAACGATTAATATGTCTTATAAAATATGTGTAATGACCTTGCACGTCTGACAAGAGTAACGATGACTGACCTTAAAATTACATAATGACATGAATCAACCTCGTGGAGTTTTAAACTTGGGAGGATTTCACCCCAAGGACAATGGCTCCAGTCAGTGTAGCTCTGTGTCACACAAAAGTGGGGGCAACCGTGGCCTACTGGTTAGCACTTTGGACCATATGGACGTATATACTTTTGGACGTTTGGACGTATATACTTATAAAAGTAAAAACACAAGTCAATGCTCTTGTTTCTTTGGCTGTTTGTGGATTTATGTAATCTGTAAAGGCATATTCTTCATCTGACTATGTTTTTGCTACACAAGTGATATCTGCAGTACTCTTGTTAACATCACTATGTTCGCCTTGCAGTGTTTAATTTGGGCGTGTACCGTCGAGAGGCCGTCAGAGCGTATAAATCCTACGACTTTTTCAGGCATGACAATGAGGAAGCCATGAAAATAAGGAAGTAAGTTGTATACCATTCTGCTGTATAGAAACCCTTTTCATACACTCAGGGAACATTCCAGAAACTGGTTGAACAAGTCGCTGGTTGTCCAAGGCTCTTTTTTTTTTTTTTTTTTAGTAGCTGTTGTTGTAGTCACTTGCATGTGTTTGGTACACTGCACACGTGAAGTGAAGACATTTTAACTCATTCGTTTAAATGTCAAGTTTTGTCAAGTTTTGCCAGCTTTGCCAACTTGTCAAGTTTTGCCAGCTTTGTCAAACAACATCTGTGGGTGTTACAGATTAATGATTAATAGTATTATGCAAATGGCGTAACTAGAGATAGGGCTACACACCACCTTTACATTCATACTTTGAAACATTAGACTGTGGCTGTTATCCATCTTACAAGTGCAGTTGACGCTTAATTTGTTTCTTCTGGTGTTCGCCTCTAACCCAGACAAAGAATGTTCCTCATAGGATTTATTGAAAGCTATGGCCTCTGTAGACCCAGCCTCTATGTAGTGCCTTTTTCACGCGCAGAACCATGGCAAGGCTAGGTGGAAATCTTTCACAGCTGAAAATTACAACGAGTCCGATAACAGACAAAGACCTCAAAGAAATTCAACAGAGAAGAGACACTTGGACATGTACTGGGTCTAGGCTATTTCTGTTCTCAAGCTGTAGGAAAATCAATACTCTCTGAATGCTGGTCAGATTTTGTGTGCTGAACAAAACGTGCATGTTTGAAATGCCCTTTTTAATGGGGCAGTGCGGTGGCTGCGCACTTCAGGTGTCAGGTTTCAGATGGTCGGCGTCTCTGCTGACTGGCAGGCTTACTTCCGCTCGGCCTCTCCTGGTTGCTATGTACTATGTCTGATGTGCTGATGCCATGTGTCCCAGAACTGCTGGTCTTCTCGATACTCTAACACCTGGCATATTAACACTCATGCCATCTGTAGAGTCTGTGCAGACAAACACAGTGGTTTCGTGTCCCTGAATGGAGTGATACTCTCACCGTGTGCTGAGGAGATCCTAGCACCTTGGCTAATAACATAGAATCATGCCCATTTTGTTATGCCCAAATCTGCCCCAATATTTCATAAGGACAGTGGTCCTTACAGTTACAGTGGTCTACCTGAACAATAATCCCCTTGCTGGGAAAATAATTAATTATAATCCCATACCACTTTGTAGCCTAATGATCAGATTTGTTGCTTTTAAAAATGCGATGTGATAGCTCAGATTTCATCAGATAGCAAAATTGCTCCAGGCTAGTAGAGCCAATAATTGGTTGGTGTTGAAATATGCCTTCTAAATAGTCTTTGATTGACACCTACAACATAGGTGAAGTATAGAAGTCTCACAGAAGAAGAATAGTCTCACAGCTTCCAGAAGATCACAGTTTAGAGTTTAGAGCACTGGTGTGTGTGTAATGTCAAAAAGTATTCCAAGCCCCTTAGTGACCTAAATACTCAAGCTGACCCTGTTACTCCCATTAATAAACTCGTGCCACTGGAGGCCGTACAATTTTTCCGTACAATCCTCTCCGCTCACTATTGAGGTAGGTCCAACAGAGTTGAATAGAGCAGTTGAATGTGTAATAGTGCAGTTTACTTACTCTGACCTTCAAAGTCAACCAATTGCTGTATTTCATTGGATTTAAATGCATTATTTGTCTTTCTCACAGACAGTGTGCGTTGGTGGCGTTGCAAGATGTGAAGGCCTACTTGAACGAGGAAGGTGGACAGATTGCTGTAAGGCCCCAGCTTTTGTCTTGTAGTCTCTCGTCACCCAACCTTGAAGCACACATTGCAAGCGGGATTCGTGACTAGTACCCCCTGATGGTTCTAATAGGTTTTGTATTGCTGTCCTCTCCTTCTGCAGAGGGAGAAGTCAATGTTTTAGTTCTCTCTGCTCTGTGTGTGCTAAACGAGGTCATGTCTAATTTAAATCCCGGTTCAGCATTCTCTACAATGCTCTATAGTGATCTTGCTAATGAGAGGATTTAGATGGCAAATGAGTCACAACACAGCAGAGTTGTATCTAAGAGGATTCATAGGGAGGTTTTTTAGTGTTTTTGACACTGGCTGTGTTTTTGTGTAGGTGTTTGACGCAACCAACACGACGAGGGAGAGGCGAGACCTCATCCTGAGCTTTGCCGAGGAGAATGCGTATAAGGTGTGGTGCAGATACTTTCAGCATCTCGGATTTATGATTTATGTAATGTCACAGTGTAACAAGTGTCATTTCATGCCCAGGTCTTCTTTGTGGAGTCTGTGTGTGACGATCCTGAAGTCATTGCTGCCAATATTATGGTGAGTCCTGATATTCGAAAATCCTTTTTAGAATAGGTTTTAGAATTATGTATTCTGGTACATGGTTTATATCTTTCTTTTTCATTTCGGTATTAAGTCTTGTGTCAACACATTCTTTCTGTTTTCTGCAATCCTTTTCCTGCACAGGAAGTGAAGGTCTCAAGTCCAGATTACCCAGAAAGCAACAGGGACAGGGTGATGGATGACTTCCTGAAGCGGATCGAATGCTACAAAGTGACATATCAGCCACTGGACCCTGATGAATGTGACAAGTAAGATATTTGGATGAACAGTATTTTTAGCTTATCCGGTACTACCATTTTTGTAATTTCAGTTAGCCTGAGAGTTTCAGCTACTTTTACAAGTTGATTAACTTGGCAGTGATACACACTGTAGCTATTCTGTTTGTGGTTATAACGGTCTTTTTCTGCTGCATCACCTGTGTTGTCTCTGCAGAGACTTATCGTTCATCAAGGTGATGAATGTGGGTCGTCAGTTCCTGGTGAACCGCGTGCAGGACTACATCCAGAGTAAGATTGTGTACTACCTCATGAACATCCATGTGCACTCCCACTCCATCTACCTGTGCCGACACGGTGAGAGTGACCACAACATGCAGGGCCGCATCGGCGGTGACTCCGAACTCTCCCCACGAGGAAAGCAGGTGCACAAAGAACGCTTTATTTGTTTACTTCACTTTTTTTAACTGACCCCTTGTGCTCATGCATGTGAACAGTGTCAACAGTTTCCTGAATGGCTGATACCACTCTGTAATCCTCATGGGTTTAGTGCGTTTGTCTCATTTGTCATCCTGATTACAGAAACATAAGCACAATTCCATATCTAATGCTAGGGGTACTCTTTTCATGTCTTGCTGTAGTTTTCCCATGCGCTGCGTGACTTCATTGAGGAGCACAAGCTGTCAGACCTGAAGGTGTGGACCAGTCAGCTGAGGCGCACCATTCAGACTGCGGAGGAGCTGGGGGTCCCCTATGAGCAGTGGAAGATCCTCAATGAGATAGACGCTGTTAGTACTCACTCACTTCTGGTCGTTTAGATGAGTCCATCCAGATCGGTGAAAGGATAATTCAACTTAAACCTGGAACCTGAAATTCCGTAACCTTTTGTTGCTGGTAAACAGGGTCTTGCTAAGGTGCAAGAATGTTAGGAATGAGTGTTGGAATATTAGACAATCTACTATCTCATTCTCATTAGTCATTTTTTTTCAGTGTAGTATTTGACTCATTTCAACATAATTTGTCATTTAACAGTTTCAAAAAGAAAAACTCTTAACAGTGCTTATGAAAGTGTTTGATGTGCCTGTATACAGTAAGCAATCCCCTTATTAATTGCAGTTCTGACAGCTGTACTTTAGCCCAGTTTTGATGACCAGAATGTCCTGAATTCAGAATAATAATACATTTTCAATGGGCAAATATTCAATTCAATCCCTCTTAACTCACTGTATGTGTACGCTGCAGGGTGTGTGTGAGGAGATGACGTATGAAATGATCCAGAACACATTCCCAGAAGAGTTTGCCTTGAGAGATCAGGACAAGTATCACTACCGTTACCCCGGAGGAGAGGTATGATCGCAGCAAGCACACAGAGTCTTCTCCTTATTCTTACCACACTTAAAACTTTCAACTGTTATAAACTCTGTGTGTCCCACCTCTCTTGCCATAGTCTTACCAGGATCTGGTGCAGCGTCTGGAGCCAGTGATCATGGAGCTGGAGCGCCAGGGGAATGTGCTGGTCATCTGCCACCAGGCAGTCATGCGCTGTCTGCTGGCCTACTTTCTGGACAAAAGTGCAGGTGAGGTAAAGCTGCTGTATGTTGACGTTAAAGTTAAAGTTGACTGATGTTTAGCAGACACTAAAGCGACACAGACTCGCAACAGTGAGTTCCGGAATCAAATTGATTGTCAGTCTGTGATGTTACCACTGCTCTACACCATGCCAGTTAGATAAATAAAATGTATTCATTATATATCATTTACTTTGTTAACATCCATGGTGGATTGATCAGGATGTGCTCTAAAACCTGTGTTACATAAGTATTGTGATAGATCACAACACATTGTTTTTATTGAAGGGAAATCATTAAAAAGATGTGATTGATAGATGTGAAGATGTTGTTTTGGTTTGGTGTTTAGATGACCTACCCTACTTGAAATGTCCTCTCCATACAGTTCTGAAACTGACACCAGTGGCTTATGGTAAGATCTGTAAAGTTTTTTTTTTTTTACTTTTAACTTGTTTTTCATTGGTATGATTTCATACAATTCTGTATCTTATCTTTTTTTAAAAATATGCAGGCACCCCTTATTCTACTGAAAAGATAATCTTACCGGATTGCAGTGGGAATTATGTACTGCAATCTTTTGTCTTTTGTGTGTGACCTACTGCTAGATATTAACGAAAACACATTTTATTCCAATATGAGTGGAACGTTAATGACTCCCATCACCCAGGTTGCAAAGTGGAGACGTTTTACCTGAATGTGGAAGCCGTGAGCACCCACCGCGACCGACCCCTCGTAAGTCCCCTCCAGTACCTTGACACGTCATGCCTGCCACTGCAACATGTTCAATCCGCCATCTCCCTCTCTCAGCACACTTGACCTGTTAGTTACTGCATTGCATGACCGCAAGGGTTACTGAACACACAGCCACTGCATAGCTACAGCATGCAGTGACACTGAGTAGCAGTTAGAAATGACTGTTTAGCATGTTGCTATTTATCTTCTCTTACGTAGAATGGCCTGAAAGGTGCATGTATCTTCACTTCCATATCACAAATGCCATTTTAGTCACGGGCTTAAATGGATTTGGATACATGGTAAAGCTGTGCTAGTTAGATATGTGTCCCTTATTTTCAACTGTCCTTCTTTCTGTATCCAGTAACCAACATGTGGTGCAGTACTTTTCTCCTCATGAAGCAAGCCCTCAGATACTAGATCTCTTACCGCTTCCCCTATAAATCCCCTTTTAGTCAAATTATTTCCTGTGGTCAAGATCCTCAACATTCAGTCATTTCATGGTCGACCGTCATCATGTAGAGTGGATTGTTGTGTGGAGTGCTGTTTACTGATGTATCTGACTGGCAGTGGCTCAGTTTTGAAATTCTGTTTGGTCTCCCGCTGGGTCTGTGAATGTGTTATCAGCGAGTTAGGATTCTGTGAGTGATGAATCATTTACTCAGGGAGATCAGTGTGTGAGGTTTTAGTTTTGATTTGCTTTGAGAGGGAGGGGGGGGGAGCTGGTTGAGAGGGCTGTGATTCTTCCTGCTTAACCCTCCTGGTGGTCTCTCCCATCTTCAACCAGGGTAAAGTGCGAAGAGAGCCCGCACCCGTCCTGCTCCGACGGAATAGTTTCACCCCTCTTTCCAGTCACGACCAGATTAAACGCCCCCGGCTCTACAGCGCCGGCAACCGGCCCTGGCTGCCCCTCGCCCCCTCCCCCTCTGCCCTGCAGTTCCCCGGGACGCCAGAGGGGGAGCTGATGCATCAACAAAGCCAAGTTAGTGTTTGACTCCTTGGGCGGCACTCTCGCTCTCTCTCTCCACAAAGTCCTTGCTGCCTACCTCGGCCTTTGTTGAAAACCTGATAACTTCTATCTCCTGTGCTCGTGCTTCCCTCGCAAACAAACCAATCCTTTCCCACAGGTTCCACTTAACTCTCCCCGTGCCTCGTAAAGTGGAGTTAACCGTGTCTGTGATTGGCATGCCTTGAAATACTCTCCATTGGGCTTTGTTTTGTTTTCCCCTGGACTTCCTCTCATCCTAATTGCTTGCCCTGCTGTATCTCAATATCTGGGTTGCACTGTCTGCATGTCCTCTGTTTTTGCTCGGCCTGTTCATTATCGTGATGTGTACTGGATGCGGTGCTTTTTTTTCCCTCTTATTTTTTTGTGGCTCCTGAGTTCTAGGCATCAACCAATCAATCCATCACATTTAGACTATGCTGATGTTATTTACAAATATAATGGTTAGAGAATGTGTGAAGTCTCCCTCAAGGTCAAGCTGGGAACACAGATCCAAACAGTTGGCACTTTTAGTTTCATGTACTATAACACAAACAAACTGTAGTCCTCTTTAAGATCATTTGAAGGATCTGTTGTCTGCTTTTAACTCATATTTATCTACCACTTAATGATAATTATAATGATTATATTAGCTAAAAAACTACAACACTACAGCTAACTTAACGTGGCTTATTCACACATTAAAATGACACATACTATTACCACAGGCTTACCTTGCATAGTAGAGCCTGTTTGCTTGGCCTCGTCAGTACTGTGCTTCAGCTCCTGTTTCCATTTCTATCTCTCCTCTCTTCCTCTCTGTGTCCCCCTCTCCCTTCATCTTCACAGCCCCGCTTAGGAAACAGCTGTCTGTGAGTATTTTTGGAGACTTCCGCTGTGCTTCTCTGACTTTTTTACCTCCCTTTTTTTTAGCCTGTTGTGTGGATTCACCCCTTCACGGATAGTTTCACACAAATGGTTCTCTAACCTCACAGTTTGTTTTGCATTTTTTACCTTTTTTATTGCCTGTAGATCACACTACGATCAGGTAGTTGATGATTAACTTGTTGTCCTAGCCAGTTATTCTGTGGGTCACCCATCAAACATAAATATAACTCGTAAACTCTTTTCATCAAACTGCTGTGGGTTGCATCTGAGGTGTATGCTCACAACTATGCAAGCAGCAAAACAATTTAATTTGTTTTGTTTTGATGTGTTAAAAAGTTTTGCATTCATGCACTGCCACTGACACGGTTATTTGCATGCTATAGATTGCAATGTAAATATTTTTATGGAGCTATGGCTTTTGGCTGCTTGTTTTACTTTACTATGAGTGTAATACTAGTACACCATCTGCATTAGTGAATTCAATCAAACTCACCAGTCTTTATTGAGATTGTTTCCTGTATTGTTCAATGTTTCTTTGTTGATTCGCAATGGGTACTGGTGATGTCTGATTGAATCTTTTGTATTGTGTTGTTGGATTTTGCCATCTGCCGTGAAAGGATTTGTGTTGTAACAGAAAAAAAGCCAAAAACATTTTTAATTGAACAGTTAGCGATGATAGCCTTTCAGCGTATGTACCAGGATTCTAATCATAACAGCACAGCATATAATGCTACATTCTTCTCCTTGTTTGTACACGATTATTTGTAGATTATGTTGATGTTTTTAAAGCAGTTACATAAAGAAAATGAAATGTATGTACGCTATTGCATTCCGGTGTTTGAATCTCCGAATATTAGTTACAGAATAACCTCTGCTCTTGGCTTTTTGGCTAGCTTGCCTATACCCAAAGAGGTAATAATTTCCGTCTTTCTTTCCCAAGGAACCCCTGTGTGAAGGATATGACTCTGACTCCCCAGAAGAAGCTAGTGACTGTGTTCGTTTCTGAATAGACCTATCAGAAGACTCACACTCCACTCAAGACTCCCTGATACCTCCTCACCCACAACCAACAGACAACTCCTTGTGGGTTTCCTTTCTGCTCCTCCTGCCTCCTCCTCTCTGTGGCCCTCTGTATGACATTACATATATACAGTATATGCATATTGTTATAACCAACCAGCATGTCAAATATCCACAAGTAGACAGCTGAACAGTCCTATGCATGTGTCCTTTACATGGGCCCTGGACCCCTTCCCAAATGTAATGCTTTCAGTAGTCAAATGTTTTCAGCTGAATGCCTTATAGCCTGTGACTACTCACAAGAAACATCAGTTGTCACAGAACTAAATGTTGGATAAAGCCAAGGGTAGCTGCTAATGTGCTAACTCAACAACATTGTTTTCTCTGTGAATTCAGGTCTAGGTTCAGTCTTAAGCGTCTGCTGTTAGACTTAGACATTAATGAACTGACTGAAGCTCTTCAGTTTGTGCACAGTTTATAGGCTTTGTGTGAAACTAGATCAGGCAGTGGCAATGACTGTGTTTTTACACTAAGGCCTGTGCTATGTGAACACTACAAGCTTTAACTGTGTCCGATGTGATTGTAAGATTATTTTTTTTAATATATTGAAGAATTGGAATAGATGACTATGGTTATGTCTGATAAGACAATACAGAAATGTCTCACACGCTTAAATCTTAGTGCAAAGACACCAAAAATGATCTATATGAATGCATCAACTTGATTTGAATATTTATTTGTGTAGTAAAGCTAGAGGTTTGCATTGCAATTAGTTATTATAGTTATTATTGCAAATAGTTAGCTTATTATATTTTTGAGGAGGTCTTATTGTGGGAATGCATTACAGGTTTAAGTTCATTTAGGGATAGAGCAAGCTTACTCCACATACACTTGTACCTCAAAGAAATGGACGAGGCAGTTTTCAGAAGATTCTAGAAGATTAGGTGACATTTTGGTCACTTAATAGTAAAGAAAGGCTTCATAAAGTGATGAAGGGACCAAAAACTGTTGTCATGTTGGGTTCCCTTTCAACATCGTCAATATGCTATCCAAATTACATGGATGAACATCTGGCTAATTTGTTGAATGGTTGTGGAGGGTTTGTTTTTAAAATAACTGTTCAGATTATTTCAAAAGTTTGACATGCACAGGAATAGCTGATGAAATGTGTAAACTGACTTCAAAAACGCTGGAGGCAACGCAGGCCATTTTGCCTTTAGTTGAATGGTAGCGCCCCCTTGTTGTAAAATGACACTTTAACTATATGCCTACATTCTCGGAGCAGGGGTAGAGGCAGGTAAAAAAAATAGTGCACACCAAAACTTCACCAAGATATATCTTCACTTACTGCTACAAAAGGATATTATTGTGCCTTTCACAGCTCCTTTGTCAGAAATAATTTTTTATGTGCTCTTGAGCTCAGTGGTCTGCTAGGAGGATATCATTGCAGTAGATTTGACAGAAAATTTAATACACTGCATGAATTGGATTTGGCTGGGGTTGTTTCACCCTATGTCATTATACATTTTGAAACAGGCCTTAATCAAATTGACCAACACACATGTTATGAAAATATTTTATTTTCAGATTTCAGATGGAAAACATTTTGCAATTTTAAAGAAAACTCCATTCGGCATCAGATAAAATCAAATAACATAAGTTGGGAATTCAGTTTTGAAGAATGTTTTTATGTCAATTTGGCAAGATTCTGAGTGACTTGTTTTTGTAATACAAGTGAGCGCTTTGATATTAGAGCCTACCAGCAAAAGCTATATTAAATATGTAGATGATATTTATAGAAATATGCTTTTTTAGGGGTGACAACCATACTGAAGGATGTACATATGTTTGCATACATTTGTTTCATGTTCATGTCGAATTTTGCTACAAAAAAGGAAATATGAACTGGGGCCTACTGTTGCTCCATCGCACACTGTACAATGCAGCTGTAAATGTGAGATTTGTGGTGGACAGACTGTTTGTTCAGTAAAACACTGTCTTGGTTTTGAACTGCATTTGAATTACTTGTAGGGACTTTTGAGAGAACTTGATGAAAACCATTGATGTATCAAATGTGCTTTTGTTGTACATGCTGTGCCTCTGGAGAAACTGAAAGTACTGTATCCACCTTGTGACAATGCTTCTATTTGACTAATATACACTGAAGTTTTTGAGAGCACCTCTGCTGAATTGTGTCCAGTAAGGTGCCATGACGGTTTCAACAAGTCTGTCTAGTTCATTGGGTTACAACAAGTCAGACTTGTTCTGGAACTGTTGCTGTGTTAGGCCTACTATTGAATGTGTTATCGAGTTGAGTTATCAGTTTGTCAGGTCAATAACAACTGTCTTTCTGTGATGCTGAAACGCAAAAGCTCATAATCTACTGTAATATCCAGATTTGTCATGTTTTCTCTACATATATTTTGTGCTGTCTCCCGTTTAGTTAAGCTGTTGTCGGTAGAATCACATTTATGGCTGTAATAATACAAATATAATCGGTATATTAAAATGCTTAAAATATACCATGAGCTGTGATTATTGAATGTGTAATTAATATTACTGATAGGCTACATTTAAAACACCATGTTTTCTCTTTCTGCGCGAAAGGGATGGTGTTATTTACGTCATATTGTGTTCTTTGATGACGAAATACGCATGTGAGTTGTCAGTGTGTAGTGTTGTTTTGAGAGGAGAAGAGTGGTAAGAGGAAACGAACTTTATACCCTGTGGGCTGAAATTATTGTTCGCTGTTTTCTGTAATCACTTGAAGTGTCATTGGCACCATTTTATGATGCTGATTCTGTGTAAACGCTACGTTACAACTTCTTACAAGCAGAGTTAATCTAGATGGCAAATAGCTGGTTGGCTAGTTAGCCCTAATTCAACAAGCTAACGCTAGCCTGCTATGGACGAGATAGACAGCCAGTTAGCTAAGCCAACGAGTCATGTAATTGATAACAAATGGGCTGTGGTTACTTTAAATACAGCCCCTTACTTTAGCAACATTCTTAGTTTACCAAGTAGCGGATTTGAATTACAATTCGTATTGGAAAGGCTGAGCACCCGCTAGCAAATGTTAGCAGTATTTAGCTTTTCGAAGCAATGCAAGCCAAGCTTTTCTTTTGTGTTTTAGACCATGGGCTTGGGTGGCGCGTTGTCAGTAGACATTCAACACAGTCTTGTGAATAATAGGAAAGGGGGAAATAAACTACGGCTAGTTAGTAATACGAGCGTATTGACTTACATGTCAATAGCATTTGGATCGTAAACATATTGAACTTCCCCATCTTGCTAAACTTTAGATAGCATTTTTATCCAGTAAGAGAGCTAACGTTAGTTGGCTAGCCACCCTATGTTTTGTTCTGTCTGTGTTGTGGAATCAAGATTAGGCCTAGTTTTGTCCTCCAATAAACGTTATAGACGAAGAACTTGCTATAACACTTCACCTGCCCAAAAAACGTAACATTTCTAGGTGCATTTGGTGGCCAGTTGCTGTGAGCCCATTACCTCATCCTGTGTGATCTGCTCAAGTTAAATTCTGCCTTTAAACCCAGAGGCAAAATCCTGTTACTGTTAAGAAATAATTTAATCTGTCAGTTTCGTTTTAACATTCATAAAAGGTGCATCACCACTAGGCTTCCACTTGTCAGTGTGGTTGTAATGGGGTTATTTCCTTTGTTTGTTCCAATGCACACACATCAAATAGTCATCTGAGTTGGATGTGCCTCTTTATTGTGGTCCATTTTCATTCCGTGCAGATTCATAGGAGCCCAGGATGCTGCGTCTGCGTTGCAAGGCCAAAAATGGGACCCATCTAATGCAGGGCCTCACACACCAATCCTGTGTCCAGGAGCTGAAACACAAGGTAGAGGAGCTTACCGGGATCCCGTGTGAAGTCCAGAAAATCATGGTGGGCTATCCTCCCTCTAGCCTTGACTTTCGCGATGGAGATGCCACCCTCAAGGACTACCCCATCAAATCAGGTGCAAGTCCTCTATTCTAGAGGTTGTTTCTTTGGATTATTTGACACGCCTGTGTTTCCCATACATTGTTGCTTATTTGTGGCGGCCCACCATAATATTAACACTGACCACCACACAATGATTTTCTATGTTGTTCTAGGATGAAATCCTGTCATTGTAGAGCTATGTGCGCCTTTGCGCAGCCTCTCCTTGTGTCTATGTCCCTCAATGAACCTGCATGCACGTTTAAAGAAAACATTAAAAATCCTGCAAGGATTATTGCTCGCATAGAAGACTACTGGCTAAATCGTGATTAAATCCAGTTAGCATCATAACCACCTTTGTGCACATTTGTTCAAAACTGTGAACACACCCGTCACCTACCACCACAAATAGAATTTAATTCTGGGGGAAACACTGCATCTGGTATTTTATGTTTTAAGCCAATTAGGTTGACGACTGTTACTATCAGGAGAAAAGTAATATTATTTACAGAGCACATTTAAAACAACTGTTGTTGACCAAATTAACTATGCATTAGTACCGTGAAAAGAGTGGTATACCTCCAAAGTGACACGTGTCTTATGGCAATGTTTCTTTTCTGTGGTCACCAGGAGACACGCTCATTGTGGAGGAGGAGAAGAACAAGCCCAAGCCCCAGACGACACCCACGCCTGCAGCGCCCACCAATGTGCCCAAGGGGCCCTCCCTGGGCAACACCGGGCCAACGCTAGAGCGGCGGGTGGTGCCGGCCGACAACTCCTGCTTGTTCACCAGTGTGCACTACGTGGTGGAGGGCGGCGTGTATGAGCCGACGTGCGCCCCCGAGATGCGCGGCCTCATTGCCCAGATCGTGGCCAGCGATCCCACTGCCTACTCGGAGGCCGTGCTGGGCAAGACCAACGACGAATACTGCGCCTGGATCCGGCGCGAAGACACCTGGGGCGGCGCCATCGAGGTGTCCATCCTCTCCAAATTCTACCAGTGCGAGATCTGCGTGGTGGACACGCAGACGGTGCGTGTGGACCGGTTCGGCGAGGACGCCGGTTACCAGAAGCGCGTGATGCTCATCTACGACGGCATCCACTACGACCCGTTGCAGAAGGTGGCGGCGGGCTCGGACACGCCGCCCCAGACAGTGTTCTCCACGACGGACGACGTGACACTGGCACAGGCCCTGGAGCTGGCGGACGAGGCACGGCGCAAGCGCCAGTTCACGGACGTAAACCGCTTCGCGCTGCGCTGCATGGTGTGCCAGATGGGCCTGGTGGGACAGAAGGAGGCGCGGCAGCACGCCAAGGAGACCGGCCACACCAACTTTGGGGAAGTGTGAGCATAGAAGCAGAGGAAACAAAGGGATGGTCTGCTGATCTTACCACCAAGCCCTGCTTTCTTCCCCCCCACTCCGTTCACCTTCACGACCACCAATAACGTTACCCCTTCCTGCCCACCTCACATAACCTCCCCCACTAAAGAACACTTGCCTCAGAGCCCTCACCCTCCTCCTGACCCTGCCGCACCTCACGGCTACCCACCCCAGTGTGTGCTGTCGTCTACCTCACATTGCCCAGCACAGCCAAGAGACGCTCCCTCAGTCGCACTGTCTGGTCCCACCACGTCAGTATTAAAAGCCGATCGTCCTTCCTCTCCTGAGGTGAAAGACTGCTGTTTCAGTGTTCCTGTGGTGTCTTAGTTCTCAGAAATCAGCTCAGTATTGTAAGCTAACACAGAGACACAAACACAAATGCATAATGGTGGACCATCTTATGGGTTTGAGCACGTAGGCCGACAAGAGGTTTCTCTTGAAACCAAAACAAACAAAACACACGTAACTTTCATTCTCACACAGAATGCCTTTATCGAAGCATCTCACTACACTGCTGTGGCACTACTGCAAAACCCGTGTGTGTGTGCGTGTGTGTGTGTGCGTGTGAGAGAGAGAGAGAGAGAGTGAGTGAATTATGAGTGAGTGACATTTTTTGTCAAGTCTTGGACTCTTAAGAGCCTACTTGACACCCAGGTTGGAAGCTCTACACAAGTTCTCAGTATCTGTTGGTACACTAATTGCTGTTACTTGAAAAAATAAAACAAACAAAAAAAAAGTAGTCACTGAAGATCAAAATGAGTATCTTAGTTAGACGATGGACAATTACTAGCTTTAAGTGGCATCATTTGTTTTGTATGAAAGGACTTCTTGATTTTGTTGTTTGTTTTTTATGTTTACTTGACAAGGGATTAATGAATTTACCATTTCCTCTGATGCAGACTACCGAGGATGGCAATGGTGCTACAATTTAAAATGATAATTTTATTGATTTCTTTTTTGGTGAATGTTTGGGCTTGGCTATGATGCAACAGGAACGTGTGATGGCTTGATTTCAGTGTATTGTTACATTTTTTTAAGCATTTTCTTTCAGATTACCAAACGATGTCATGCAGGACCTTTTGCAAACTTGGAAGAAGTGATTGTTTTTGGTTCTGATTTTAAATCAGGGGATAATAAAGAGTGATGGTGGTTTGAGTGGTGTATTTTTTAATTTATATACTTTAGAATGTATACTAAAGCTGTTGTTGGAAATCTCATGTAGATGTACACACTGAATACATTTGCAGTCAGGTACTGTCAGCAAAGTGGTCTTTTTTATTATTATTATTTTCAAAATGTTCACCAACAGAAACTTCTGAAGACCTTTGTCGAAGTGCGAGTAGTGCGTGCGAAAGGGGCTCATCAGGTCCAGAGTCCCAAATGGGTAGGCCTACACAACGGTCATGGTGCGTTTAGTGAGTCGACCTTTAGGTAAAGGTCTATTTCTGATGACGACCGAGAGATAGGCCATATGGTAAACTATGTGCTAGGTTAGTAACTTAATTTCTCTCGATCAAAAACACTGACCTCTAAATAATGACCTCCGTAATGAATCGTTTAAATAGGATTACCACTTGATTCACTTGGATTAGACGAAATGTTATTTTAAGTAACCTTTGCCACTAATTCCTTGATTAGAGTAGCCAGTCTATTACATGGATGTGTTTGTTGATATTTGTTCCGTAGCCTACAACAACGTTTTACATTTAAACATACCGATGCATTATAAAGTCGTGTAGTAGGCTACATCAAAGTTTCAGACCAAAATGTTGTAAATGATTAATTGGGTGTATGCAAAATTACCCTATTACCTAAACTTTAGTTATAGTTGTAGTCATAGTTGGCAATATGACCTGAAAACATCTGACTTGGTTATTTTCTAGCCCATGCGCGTCCCATTCATAATAGTGTACCCCACATGATGGTCGCATTTTTCTGTCAGCTAGACAGGGCACCGTAGACAGACACCCGGGAATACCGAAATGTTTTCCGACTGACAGTAGGCTAGCCTATGATTGGTTGCTGGCAGTAGGTGGGAGGTGATTGGTTGGAACCTTACTACTTGGACTCAAGGACTCTAGATGCCCGTTTCTGACAAGTAGCCTACCGACCACAAACTGAAGTGGAGTGGTCAGCAATTTGGATAGCCCACGACTCAGCCTATATAATTCATCAAGAGCATCAAAGAAAAGGTAGGCCTTATCTCATTTATCTGCGCCTATAAATAAATTGTAGACTATGTTTCAGCCAACAATTTGTAATATAGGCATAGGCATGGATAATGTTTCTGGTCCTGTACCCTAATAGGCCATAGAAGGATGCAAATTATATGACTATGGCTATCTTTTACATGCGGTACAGTTTGCACCTGCAATCTAGTGCCATAATACTGAAATTGTCCCTTACTAAATTGTCCCGGAATCAATGCGATCAGACGTCGGCAGAAGCTTCTGTGAGATGATTCCGTTCATTTTCTGTCTGGTGAAACGTCGTGGGGACTAATCATTAGCTGCACTGGTTCAATAAACTCTGAATTTCAGATAGCCACAGCTATATCTACAGCACGTAAGGCCAGAGAGGTCTACAGTCTGCAGTAACGACAACAGGTGCACCACTTTGCTTATTTTCAAGAGAGACATTCCTTTTTTCTTTTTTTTACTTACTTAAATTCATTGTATTGATATGGGATGCATAGCATTTCATTTTTATGTTCAGCCATGTGTCAGCCCTTTGGTACAAGGTCTGAAAAACCTAACCTAAAGTAACCCTAGAGCTTATCAACACCTGTACAGTTTACTCTGAGTAACACACTGAGCAGGCTCCTAAGCGGAAAGACTGTTTCATACAGATTGCGTAATGTAAAAACGTCAGTGAATGTTATCTTAATCTTTGTCATATTCAAATACAAACCTCAGGGCGCGTTTCAAGCTAAGTGTTGTTTTACATAAATTGCTCTGAGTGGTGTTGAAAGAAGGAAGCAGGCAATCACATCGAGAACAAGTTGGTGCAGGCAATCACATCTAACAGAAGTTGTATTGACCAATATGTTGCCCCGCTGTGTTGAGGTATAAAAAAAGCAGTCAGTAGTCTATTCAGTAAATAAAGCAGGTTGCACATAATATAAAATATATTGCCCATTTCACAATCCACTGCAGCATCTTCACAAACGTAGACTGTAATGCTGACAGGCCTGTGGGCTAGACATCCATCGAATCTTCATCCTGTTGGCCCATACCATATCAATACCCTTCATCCATAGGGAATCAATTACTATCATGTACTCTGTGAATTTGATATGTGGTTGTTGATTCTTGGCTGATATGTTATGTTTCAGTGATAACTGTAATGGGTAGGCAGGCATGGCAGGATTGAGTAGCCTAGATGGCTGTAAACAGTGCGCTATTCATGTTGCGTTCCATTCATGCTAAACCTGATCCTGTTAAAGTGGCTTAGTGTAGCGTGTGGTGTAATCTGAGTCACGTGTGGTTAGTGGAGTAATCAGCTAAAAACCAACTGTGATGCAGACATAGCTATGATACACATCTCACGCCTCCACACCTGACACATTCCAGTACCACAGGACCACTGTTGCTAATGTACCCTCCATCGCAGAGGTATGTGGTCATAGTTCATTTCTCGTTGTTCTGTGGGCTGACTGCCACAGTGTATTTATTTTCTTTGTTGTCACTTACAATCACCTGGCCACCTTCCTTGGCTTTAGTTCACAATATTATGTGGTCTCTTTCAGCTTGCACACAGCGTCTTGCACTGAGCTGTTATGGGGTCCATTTTGAGCTGGTTAAGATGATGCACATGAAGAGGATAGACATTAGTCATTGAACAAACAAAATGATAGTTTCACAAGGAATGTTTTTTATATGCTCACGTTGTTCATCAGTGTCTGCAATCTTATGTGTGTACCTTGGGAAGGAAGGAAGGGTAACCATTTAAAGACGGAGCATAAATAACATGGATCAGTTAGCTTGGTGCAGGGTTAACTGGAAGAATTATTTCAACAGAGGATGCAAATGAAGGTCCTGTTTATTTTTGTATAGCCTATTCTCCGTGTGGGACAGACAAACTCAGTCACACTGAACTATTGAGTTCCATATCTATTCACACCCACTGATTTCTTCTGTTACAGCTCCAGGCATGAGTCTGGCTCTTTATGACCAAAGCTTTTTTGCAACCAACAAACCTATTTTCGCAAGATGCCGAGAAGTGACACCTGGCTGGGTGGAGTAGTGTTAGACACAAGGAGAGAGATGGACAGCGCGGGCAGCTGTGACAGTGTTGTCAGCTTCAACTCTGGATTTGTAAGTGACCTCATTGTTTGACACACAACCATTCAGAACTATAGTGCAAGTAAAAGTGTATAAACATGGAAAGTTCTATTTATGCAAAGCAAAATATAGCTGATATACTCCTGCTGAATCTATCTGTGATATCTAAGCTTCAGCACTGCTGTAACTGTCGACTTTGGCTGTGTCTGGCAGTGCCAATCAATAAAGCAATACAAAAAAAAAACAAATGCAACATTCCTATGCTGTGGTAGCACTATTTCTGATATTTCCGGGCGTTTCCAGAGCGATGACAGCCTGGAGCACCTCTCTGCAGAGGAGAGAGCCTGCCTCATGTTCCTGGAGGAGACCATCGAAGCCCTTGAGACGGAGGAGGACAGCGGACTGTCCAATGACGAGCCAGACGCTGTTCCGGCACCAGGGAATCTGGTCACTAGAATGGCGAACCTCTCTGCCTCCATGAGCCACAGCAAAATAAAAAATGGTGTGTTGGTCACTGCCGCTCATTTATTGAAACTAGATGTACCGCAGAGCGGTACAAAATATGACCGCTGCCCAGTCCAGCACATTTTTTCCACAAAAATAAATCTCGCTGAAAGGCATATTTGATTCTATCACTAAATTGCTTTGTGCACACTCAATTCTCACTGGTATCTGCTAGACAACAAGTACCAAAACATGATTAGTTCATAGATTTCACATGTAAAATTCATTTTATACAACCCCACCCCCATCTTGCCTGTTCATAATTCTGAGAAATTCTTGAATTGTGTGCATGTGTGCGTGTACATGTTTATGTTTATGTTTATGTGTGTGTGTGTGTGTGTGTGTGTGTGTGTGTGTGTGTGCATGTGCATGTGCTTGTGTGTTTGCCTGTTTATGTGCCTGTGCATGCATGAGTATATATGTCTACAGTGTGAGTATGTGTCATACGTAGGATTACTGTGAATGTATGTGTGTGCGTGTGTATCTGTTTATGCACATATGGAATGGGTTTACATGACCCCTGGAGGCAAACATACTCAAAAAATTGGTCATCCTAGGCCCTACGGTTCTCAAGATATTCACAGAAAACTGTGTCTGCCCTACCCTCCTTTCGGGGGGTCCAGTCCAGCGGGGGGGGCTACAGATCAAAACAAAAAGCGATGGTTCCATGCTATCCATGTGGGGTTACATGCCCACCAAGTTTCGTGTACCCCGGTCTTTCAGTGTCCCCGGAATCCTTGTTGGTGTACGGTCACTAAATGTACACATAAATTATTTTATTGTAAGGCCCCCCATGAACGGAAGTCCACGAAACTTGGCATACATTCGGAGGGTGTCATAATGATCCTACTCTTTCAATTTCGTGCAGTTTTGACCATGTCAGCCAGAGATATTGTGATTAAAACACCTAATGTTTTGCTTTTTAATTTTTAACTAGCTTCACTGCGTGGCGGTCATAATAAATATGTTCTTAATTTTCATGTTATAACAAGTTAATAGGTCAGGAATACGTCATTTGGCAAAGTGCCTTTTATGATGAAGTTGACAGGGAGTTGTTTGTCTTGTACATGACAAAAGCTTTTTTTTGCGTTTCAGAAGTGTCCATTTGTCACAAGGCAGAGCCTGTGAACAGAATCAGCAAAGATCACAACCAGATCCTGAATTATCTGGTTCCCACACCTCTGGTCCTGGCCAGTGGGTCCACCAATGTCCTTTCCAAACCAAGGAGGGGTTTCACACCAAAGGGAGGAAGCTCTCCCAAAAAACCTATGCCAGCTGTGACCAGTAAAGCACCGCCGGCTCACCCCACCATCCCATCTGAGGTGAACGTAGTGGTGATCCCTCCTCCGCTGAAAGAGACCAGCAGCCCAGCGAGAGCCACTGACCACCCAGCCCCAGGGGAGCAGAGGCTGGCGGAGTGCGCTTCCCCACGGGGCCCGCTGTCATACGAAGGCCTGGTGCAGCTCCGCAAGGCCGCCTCCATGAAGAAAGCCCAGGAGGCCTCCCACACCACACAGAGCCAGGCTAAGCAGCCCGCTAAGCCAATTAAACAGATTCTCCTTGACGATGGGAGTCCACATGCCCAGAGTGACCAGTATGGCGTCAGAAAGCCCAGCCCTCCCACTGTGGCACCGAAACCGAAAAAGATCCCCTCGAATATTCCCACGAGTCCGCAGACGGACAAGACTGTTATGGATCCTAAGAAGGTCAGGATGGAGGCATTGTATAAACTGGGCCTCTTGAAGGATCAAGAGGCATCCACAACGCCGCATCAGTCTAAATGGGTGCGCCCACCTACGTGTCCACCTCCTCCTCCTCCTCCTCATCCCCCTCCTGACCCTTTATCAGTCCCGGAGCCACCCTTCTGCAAACCACCTCCCGTACCTACCACGGTGGCGCTCAAAACTAGGCAGACGCACTGGACGAGCGGCAGGGTCCACCACCGCTCCCTGAGTGACGCCACGTCCGGCGCTCAGCAGCTGTCGGTGAAGCCTGTTGCGGGCAAGGCGGCCACCCTGGAGCGCTCTGGACCGGGCATGGGCAGCTCGCTGTCCAGCCACACAGTCTCAGACAGCGGTTACAGGGACTCCAAAAACAACCCACCGGAGTGGACAAACAACAATAACAACAGCGTCCTTCACAACTGCAAGCCCCGCTCCTCAACACTGGACATGAGAAAAGACTGCAAAGACAGCGGGCAGAGGGATGGGGGCTCTTCAGCGCAGTGGAAGTCCCTAGAGTCCGGGGTCAAACGTCCTGTGTTGAGCCAGCCAGTGCCCCACAGTGTACTGATGCTGCCTCGCATGGGTGAGGACCGGCGGGAAGCCCTGAGGAAACTAGGGCTGTTAAAGGACTAGATGCCATTCACTGCCCTCCCCCCAAAAAACTACATTTCCCAAAATTCAAAGGTTTATGTGGTATGTTCAAAAGGGTTGTTGTTGTTTTTTTATCTAACGCACAAACTACAAACTACAGTTCAGTCATGATTGGTCAGGATGTCTCTTTAAACAGCATAATAACACGATTAGCTGCAGTGCATATCGGTGCATTATGAGTTTTGGGAGGCATTGTGCCTTGTTTTGGGAGGCCTAGTGCAAATTCATTCAATGTATTCATTTATCACACTGGATGCATTTAGTGTCAAGTTTGAAGTTAGCAAACTGCAATAGTGCTCACACACATCTCAAAAACCTATTATTCAAATAGTACCTAACACTTAAAGGCACTTTATATGAAATGGGACATTTCAATGTAGACATGGTTGGTCTGTGACTACCAGTATCAGCAAGGACAAGATGGTTTGACCAGTCAGGCATTCATATATCCTGTCAGCCATAGTCAGTGTTACCACAGTTTATTTTAAAAACCCATAACATTCAGTTATGTCCCTTTTGCCACCAGCAAGAGTTTCTGTACTGCTCAAGTTTCTCTGTGCTCAGTCTTTTTAAATGCGGCATCAAAGGTCAGATTTCCACAGTCTTTACAGCACAATAAAATGGTGCTCTTTGACTGTTTATCCATTTGTGGTTGCTCAAATGTGTAATATGTAAAACTAAAAATGTTTCACAAGCCTTGGATTCCTGGATTTGTGGCTTGACCCAAATTGCTCACTGGAGTAGAATAATAAGGTGGACAAGGCACAAAAGAAATAAGATCTGCTTAGTAAGAACCCATGGTGTACACTCTGGGCTTTTAAATTGAGTTGTGTTTCAGTCTCGTTGTTCATCATTAATTTACTTAGTTTATTCTTTTCTCCTCACCTCACAAAACAATTTGAGTGGAGGCAAGGAATTCTTTAAGAGTGCAGCTTCAGTACCTGAATGCCTTTCTCTTAGTTTCTGTCTGAACATTCTGTACAAAGGTCTCTCATTACTTAAGTCTCCCCCATAACACATACGTACACACACACACACACACTCGAACCCAAGCCAAGCTACTCATCTTACACGCAGCACACCGGCATTTGAGATCTCCTGTCAGCGAGCTCCACATTATCAGATTATCCTGCTGTGTGACCGACCACTGACACGGCAAAGTCAAACTGACCACCAACTCCCATCAATCACCAACGCTGCCTAGGACCACTGGCCTTAGTGACACGTGCAAGGTGTGTGTGTGTGATCCATCACCTGGTCATAACATGACCTTGTTGTCATGACAGCAGAGCAGGATGATCTGATAGCGTTGTGATATGATTGGGCTATGAGCGTGAGCTGTTCTGAGCTGGTACATCTTTGCATAGCGGAGGTGTCACGAAGCTCTGCTAGCAAAGCCTCAACTCTGTTGTCATATCAGGCTGTCACCATGGTGAGAAATGTGATCTGGAGGGAGACACCTGAGACTATAAAAGCACCATTCAAATTAAGACAAGCGATGAGAGTCTTTCGGCTTTTCAGAGAGCAGGTATCTTGTGTATGTTGTGTGGCCATATACATTCCATGACATATGAAGGCGTCAACATACTTAGTGCATATTTGTCTTCATACACCACACTCTATCAACTGTACTATACTAAGGTGCTTAAAGCTACGTACAGTGATGAAAGTACAAAAAAAAAAACATTTAAGTAATTTATTATGGCTGTTACATTGGCCAGACACGACATTTAAATATTACATTCCATAATATTTACAGGAACATTTGTGATGAAAACTAGTGCTAAAGTGCTAACACATAAGGCTATGCAAGGTAGTGCTAGAGGACATCATAGTTAAGGTAGTATGTTATCTTCAAAATAAAGAAATAAAGATCTATAAACACAGCTGCAATGCTCTGTTAAATTAATGTGTTCATGGCAGGGCAACCCTTAGAGCACTAACTGTAAGCTCTGGAAAAAAATCTCTTAATGACCTGTATAGTGTATACCCCTCTCAGTGCAACAGAGATGTCATCCAAGGTGTTTTTTTCCATCAGGTCAAGGGTCAAACAAAGGCCACATGAAAAGTTAAGAGTGGACTCATGATCCTACTGGTCATCTGCCTCCATCACGATCATGATCATCACAGTGTTAGTTTTCCCCTCAGTTGCCGTAGTAGGACGAGTGTGATTTGCTCTTCTTCCTTTTGGCCTTGCTGATGGAGGGAGGGTTGCCCAGCGACTCCAGGCGGAAGGGTCGGGGCATGAGGGACTCGGAGCTGGATAAGGGGGAGAGGTTGGTGCTGCTGGCGGTCAGGAGAGAGTTGCCATTTCCCAGAGGAGGGGAGTGGAGACCTGTGGGAAGGGTCAGAGAGGAAATACAGAGGAGTTGTGCTGCTGCAGGATTGAACTCCTTTATCACATCCTCATTTCTCAAATAGACTGTCCTTCAAATATTTTTCTGTTGTTTTTGAGCATTTTAGATGATAAGCTCATGATTTTATGAAGCTTGTGCTCCTTCAAATGCATAATCACATGGATGCATTGGGAAAAATGAGGAATAACTGGAAAGACATTTTTGTCTGCGTGTTCATTCATCCCTTCTCAACTAGGCTACACTTCTACCTCAAGAACACCTGTTGTTCCTCAGTCCTCACAGACAGCTCCACCCTGTGTTCATGCTTGGAAGTCTCACAGACCAGCACTGTGGCACTGCTTCCACCACCAGTCTGCTAATGGTTTGATATGCCATTATGATATTTATATGGTTACTGGTCTTTTTGATATGTCATTATGATATTTATATGGTTACTGGTCTTTTTGATATGTCATTATGATATTTATATGGTTACTGGTCTTTTTGATATGTCATTATGATATTTATATGGTTACTGGTGGGTTTTTTTTGTTTACCTTTATTACATTTTTTTTCTGTTTAAAAGTTATAAAATGTAAACAACAGAATGTGATGATCTCTTAAACCCATTACTAGCAAAAATGACATAGACAACATATAAAATGTAAATGTATAAAACTAACAAATATTACTATTTCATGACAAATGTTTGAATTTGATGCCTGCAACTTGTCTCAGAAATGATTAGGTTACATTGCCTTGCACTTGTGGGGCCTGATGTGGACCTTACCCCCCATGGCCTTGATGGGCTCTCCTGCCAGCAGCTGGCTGGCCCTCTTGGACTTGAAGTAGTTGCTGGCGATGTTCTCACTCCCGCTGCGGTTCAGCAACTCCTTGTAGCGGTCCCCCTCCTCCTCCTGCTGGGGGTTCGGAAGAGATGAGTAAACAACAACAACAACAAACAGCCAAAATCAAACAGAAAATGTCTTGAGGAATTCAAGACATTTTGAACTTGAGAATATCAAAACTGTAAATACCGTATATAGCTTTTGGGTTGACTTTTTCTGGTATTTTCCAAATGTACAGCGGTTAAATTGTACGGGCCAATACACCTTTTGCTCAAAATATGGCCAATATTTATGCAAATACACCAGTAGCCAGTGATAGTTGTTATTGTTGATTGCTGTCAGGAGCTCACCATGAAGGACACAGGCTCCCCGGGGTCAGAGCTGGAGTTGCGTTGGCCAGGGAGTCGGCTTGCTGGGGCTGCTGGAGCTGCTGACACTGCAGAGGGAGTCACTGCTGAGGGAAGAGAAAGAGAGATAGAGGAGAGAGAGAGAGAGAGGTATATATATATATATATATATATATATATATATATATATATATATAGAGAGAGAGAGAGAGAGAGAGAGAGAGCTGCTGAGAGACCACAGGCACAGGCAGGATTAAACTGAAGACATATTCCCTGCCTGAATAAGAGCAGAAGATGAAGAAAAGAATGTGAGAATGCTGATAACTCCCAAGTATCACTATGCAACAAGGGTTTCAGAGGACACAAGGTGGATGAAATGGGATAGAAAATCAGAATGTCAAAAAGATTACATTCTTGGTCAATGCTGAAATTATGGCTAAAATAGATAACCAAGGCCCTGTAATGGCTTGTCCTGTTATATTTTAAGGTCAATTGTGTTTGCATTCCACCAGGATGCATACTAAAACACAAAACGAATCACAAAAGCATTCTTTCAGACCGCCGACTGCGTACTACCCACTCTCACCTTCCTCCCCCCCTCACCTGCAGGCAGGGCCGTCTTCTGCAC
Organism: Alosa alosa; assembly: GCF_017589495.1. Classification (NCBI taxonomy): domain Eukaryota; kingdom Metazoa; phylum Chordata; class Actinopteri; order Clupeiformes; family Clupeidae; genus Alosa; species Alosa alosa. The sequence continues at coordinate 13,518,108 of NC_063198.1, read as the reverse complement.
CAGCACCTCGGGCAGCCTCCAGGTGGCGCTCTCCTCGTCCCACGTGGCCTCTCGGCGCAGGCGCTCCACGTTGCTGAAGTTGCAGTCGCGGCGCACCAGCGTCGCCATGCGCTCCAGCAGGCCCTGCAGCAGCTCCCCGTCGCGTTCTAGCCGCCGGATGGACCCCAGGTAGTCATCACGCTCTCGCTCAAACTCGGACTGCAGGTCACGGATCTCCAGCCTGGCAGCCTTCAGCTGGACACACAAGAGGGAAGAGCACTAAACCTCATGACAAAAATGAAATGTCCTAAGAGAGGACATTAATGTGGACACAATCTCTTCATTGTAGTGAACACAATAATATCATAATAATAATAATACCATATTGTCTTACAACCTTTTGGCATGTGGCATTGTCATTTTCAGTCAGATCAAGCGTAATGATAAAGAGAAAATCAACATTAAATCAATATTTGCCAGGGGTATGAATAATTATGTACTTAACTGTACAGTATGTGTGTGTATATAAACCCATATTAGGTTTATCAATGCACTCTATCTATTACTATTACACACATACAGTTGTGAGTCTCCTGTAAGGTGGCTCAGTCAGTTTGTAAATGCCAGTATAAATTAAAAGCTGAGGTGATTACAATATTTCAGATGTCAATACGGGACCTCCAGCTAAAGAAGTGCAAAACATACAGATGGAGACAACCGATGTGTAGAGTCTGTTACCATTACTCGCTAATGATGAAAGTAATTAGCAATTAATTGTCTCAAGTTTCACGAGAACACTTGATTGAACTAATTAACAGTCAGCCAGAAAACCTGCACCAGTATTGGCTACCTGTGCATGGTGATGTCCAGCAGTGTTCCGTTCCACTTGGGCACAGTTTTATGTTCATGAGCTCCAGAGCTGCGGGGATGGCTCACCTTCTCCTGCGTGATCTCCAGGGCCTTGCTCTTGGCGTGCACCTCCTCCTGGATGGAGTTGTAGACGTTGAGCAGCACGTTGTCGCACTCATCGTTCTGGTCGAGCGACTCGACAAAATGCTTCTTCCTCTTGTCGGCGAGGGTCTTCCTGTGGCGGCGCCGCTGCCTCAGCTCCTCGTTGCGCGCCTGCTCGCCGCCCACAAACTCCTGCTCCAGCTGCTGCAGCCTGAGACGCCAGTGCCGACACCGTCACCACAAACACGCACATCACCCACTGCTGCTACTGCTACTACAGCCCCTTCCCCAACACCACCACCACCACTGTCATCATCATCACCACCATCATCGCCTATCATCATCATCATCACTACCATCACCAATCACCATCAACCTCACGTTACTTCTCAACACTCATTAAATCAATATAAAAATATGCTTACTGTTATCATTGACCATATCACATCACTATTACTTCCATACCATCAAAATCACATTTACCACCACAATCCATCATGTTCATTACAATGCTGAAAAAAAACCCCAACAACATCACTCATAACATCTGAATGATCACACACATGATTACTATGGAACCATGCGTAGGTGGCTCTCTCAGCCTACTGAATCTCACCTTTTGATAACGTGTCTCTGGTCCAGTGGTGTGGGGGTGGTTGTGGGGCTGTGCTCTGAGTAGCCGGCAGTCCCCGGCTCTCTCTGTGCGCTGACTACAGGGCCTTCAGTCCGTGCCTGCGCCACCTACAGAACAAGGGCTTATCAAATGCATGCTAAAGACTGTATAGACTTCCCGTTGCTAATCACATGTTAATGTGTCATACACTGACCCTATTTCAATGGCTCTATCAATATAGCGAATTTAGAGCAGACGACATCAAGGATATAGCAGCATAGAGCAGTGTTTCTCAAAGTGCGGTCCGGGGACCACTGGTGGTCCACAAGCTATCCCAAGTGGTCTGCGAGCAGACATGGTAAAATATAATATAGATGAGTTGTTTGCAATATTGAACCAACTTATATGTAAATCAAAACAGTTCTGCAACACTGTCAGATATGCCAGTTTAAATCATATGAATCCTCTGACACAATAACCAAAGTGCAAAGACAATAAGCAAGGTGGTTCAGTGAGTAGGCCTATTGTGTAGGCTAATAGTAGGTCTAATCTTTTTTTTTTTTTTTTTTTTTTAGCTAGGTGGTCCGTGCGTTTCTTTTTTATTGGTTAAGTGGTCCTTCGTCTGAAAAAGTTTGAGAAACACTGGCATAGAGTATTCATACACTGCCACTCCTGAAATGGCTTGAATAATAAAAAAGGAACACTGACGATAGGACTGAAACTGTACTGAGACTTGGACTAACACAACAGTGAAACTTAGGGTTACTCAGATACTGCATAGTGTAGCATAGAGTGTGAGGAAAGACTAGGACCCCTTGATGTCATACCTGAGCCAAGTCTTTCTCCACAGTGGCCTCCTGGGAGACAGCATGATCAGCGAACTCCTCCTCTTCCCTGAAAGGGCTTGCACTCTGCTGACTCCCTGGGAGAAGAGTGAGTGAAAGAGAGGTAAAGAGAGAGAGAGAGAAAGAGGGATGAATAAAGAGAGACAAGAGGAATCTGTGTTCTCTTGAGGGAATGTGGGTTGTGGGTGGGGTGTTCTCACATTAACACTTACTGAAATTTGAGAGCTTAAAAACTCAACTGTTTATGTGACAATAGCCAGACAATAGCCACTGTCAACTGTCCAAAATGGGGTTACGGGGGACATTCTTCCACAGAGCACATTTTACATGTACTGGGAAAACTGACCTGTATAAACCTAATAAAATATCATTCAATAACAAACACTCTGGTCTATACTAAAATGAAGGCTTTGGTTTTGTATATTATATAATATTTCATTTAATTTAGCTTATTACGTAATTTTCTCATTGTTGTTTTATCTATCGTTTTATTACTTTTGAAAAATCGCATCTTCAACTGTACATAAAGTACTAATAATAGTGATGTCTACTTGCAATGAGTATACGATTTAGTATAAAGCATAATGTAGAAGTTCCTGAGCACCCATGTTGGTGGTGGTGGTGTTGGATCGGTCCGGTCTGGACTTCTCCAGGCCAGACAGCTTGGCCTCGTAGGAGGTGCGCAGCACGGCGATGGCTTCCTGCAGCTTGGCCTTGGACTCCTGCTCTGCGTGGTAGTCGGCCTGGAGCCTGGACAGCTTCTCCTCATAGTCCTGCTCAGGAAGCCAGAGAGCTTGCCTTTTACAGGGTTCCCAATTATTTTCACGGATTTCAAAACTTCGAACATTTCAAAACCCTTCATGACTTTTCAATAACCTTGAATTACATTTTCATGGCTTTTCCCAGCCTATAAGTACAACTTTATGCTACAGGTTGGGGCTAATTATGAAATGCGACTTAAATGGGTTTGGATAAAATGTGCTTTCTCCCCCCCACCATTCTTCATCTTTTTCTTATTCTTTTACGAAGGAAGCAATCGAATCAATGAATATTTCCACTCGTGCACCACTGTGTCAACGCTATGCTAAATCACATTAGGGGTTTTATAAGGGTCCATACAATGGTGACGATGTTCCTGTTTGTTCTGACCTGCTTGATCTTCTCCTTTTCCGCTTCACTCTCTAGAGAGCTGGACTGTGGTCTGGGGCGGGGCGTGGCCTCAGTATCGGACATCTGACTGGCCAGCAAAGCTGAGGAAGGAGCACCAAAGCACAAGTCTCAAGTTATCTCAACCTATAAATCTCTTGTTTAGTTTGACTGTTTATACTGTTTACAATTGAGTGTATTCTTTTACAACAGCTACATAATAGCTTCAAAGTAAGCAGGTCATAAACATCAGTAATTATCAGAAAAAGTGATTATAATGTGCAAACTAAAAAAAAAAATATTTAGTTGGATTCAGGGTTTCCGTTGTCCGGTAATTACCGGACATTGGCCGGAAAAAAAAATGAAATGTCCGACAAAATTAAATCTCTCCGGTCGAATTGTTGATTGAAATTGGCTAATAATCCCACCTAACGCAATCTGAATTTGAGAATAAGCCTTAAAGTAAGTCTATATTAAAGCAATACGTCCTTTGGCTATGTTTTTAAATGTACAGGCTCTACCGTTTGAAAGCTATTAAACAACACGCATAGCCTATGCTGCATTTCAAATAGGAAACATTTCAAATAGGCCTAGGAAGCGCACGCTTAAAACGTCCATGTTAAACAACGAACAAATGAGTGAGGCGGTTCAAACATGGCCAGGCCCAGGCAGACTAGCCTTAAAAGTTTTTTCAGAGGCCAGACGCGATGGATGATGATAAATTGGTAACGTCTGAAGCCTCAGATGTCAACTCCACCACCACCAGATAAAAACCATAAGTGTCGGGCCTATCTGTCGGAATCATGACGTTGGAAGTGGAGTTGCCGGGTTGCGGCCGCTCCAAGACACTCATTCTCCGTGTACACTGGACATGCAACTGTGTTCTGTACCCAAAGCATACAGTAGGCCTATGCTTTCTCTGTCTATGATCTGCAGGGTTAGGGCCTCCTCGACGAGGAGATGGTCCACGGATAATTTCCGGCACAATTAAACGGCATCACTGAACCGCGACCGAAAGAAAAAAAAACTAAACATTTCCCAGAATAGGAAATATTTCTTAATTTATTGTTATCAAATAAAGAGGCATAGCCTTAGGGGGTAGTGGTGTGAGCGCTCATTCTTGTGTGTGCGCATCTGTGCTAGTTAAACAGTGGAACCACTGGAGATAACGTGGGTGAAAACATAGGCTAGATCTTGTTAGGCATGTTTACATAAGTTAGGCTAATTACAATGTTGCATTCTATTCAGCCTGATTATGTCATTCTTTAAGCTACATAGCCTGTCTCCAGTTTTCCTCAACTTGACTAGGTAATTAAGAAGCGATAATAGGATATTTGACCGGCATATCATCAAAATGTCCGGAAAACGAAACCTCTGCCTGTCACTTTGACCGGCACCATTTTTTCCTAGCGGAAACTCTGGTTGGATTACATAAGATTAGAATAACAAGACCTATTAAAAACTTCACCCCATTCTTATTATATCCTATGATAGCAAGAGCGGGCAGTTGGTTGCATACGAGTGTCTCACATGTGAGGTTGGCAGTGCCCAGCTGGCCGGAGAGCAGCACCCGCAGCTGCTTGATCTCCTCCTGGTACTCGCGCAGCAGGGCATCCTTGGGGTCCTCGTTGATGCGCGGGCGATTCTGGATGCTCTTGGCGCGGTTGGCGTAGCGCAGCGTGCTCAGGCTCTCCTCGTAGTTGTCCGCGGCCGGCGAGAGGCAGGCCACCATGAGCGTGCGCGTGTTGCCGCCCAGCGAGTCCTGCAGCAGCCGCGTCAGCTTGGAGTCGCGGTAGGGCACGTGCTTGGAGCGCCCGTCCACCAGTGCCGAGATAACGTTGCCCAGTGCCGACAGCGACAGGTTGATCTTGGTGGCCTCGCGCAGGCGTTCACCCGTGGCGCCCGTCTTGGTCTGCCGTTCGCTCCCTGCCAGGTCAACCAGGTTCAGCTTGCCCGCCCGCAAGTGGTCTTTCCCTGCAGCATCTGAGGCATGCATTGGATAGTCAAAACATAAACACTCAGATGATGCAGTCTACCTCTAAAACTAATAGGGCCTACCACAAGACTGATCTGACTATTTCATTCGTACACTACATGGACAAAAGTATTGCGACACCTGGCCATTATACCCACAGGAACTATTAGGACATCCCATTCTAAATCTGTAGGCATAAGACAGCTACGACAGCTACCACTCTTCATAGAAGGTTTTCCACAAGATTTTGGGGTGTGTCTGTGGGATGTTGGCACTGATGTTGGACAAGAAATTTTTCCGTACTAAACTCACCCAACCATGTCTACACGGACCTTGCTTTGTGCATCCTATGACAGTGCCATGCTTGAAATCACTAAGCTCTTCAGAGCAACCCATTCCTTCACAAGTGTGAATGCTGACTAAGTGCTTTTTTTTATACTACTGTGGTAATGGGCCTGAATGACACACAAATTCAGTAATTCTTAATTAGTCTAATGCTTTTGTCCATGTGTCGTACACTTGTATGTAACATGTATGCAGATAGAAAATGAACAAGGACATGAACAATAATATTATGACTTGTCTTAATTGATGAGTCAGCCAAAAAAGACAAGTTAAAAAAGCAAGTTAAAAACTGATATCTAGCCAAGTGTAAATAATCTTAAGATAAAAAAAGGAAATCTAGTTGAGCATTGTTTTTTAGTATAAAGACACTTACCTAGCACTTTCTCATAAAACCATTCGACATTAATTTAATAAGAGTTAGACTTATCCTCCTTATCCTTATCAAGAAAACAAGCTATTTTTGGCTGCCAGTGCATTAAGAAAATTTGTCTTGATAAGACGTCTTAATATAAGATCTTAATATAAGATTAATAACTCCCGGTTAGACAAGCAGTTTTTGCAGTGTATCTGAGGATTTTCTTGGATGTTTCCTAGACCTTGAATGTTTCCTAGACTGATTAATACATCACTACAGCAACAAACACAAGTTTTAATCCCCACTTTTGCATTTGTATTGTTTGCTAACCAGTGCTGCAGATCTCCAGGTGGATGGTGAAGATGGAGTGGGAGCGCGACGAGTCTTTATTCATGAGGGTGTAGCCCACCGAGCGGTTGCCCCAGCCCTGCGCCATGATGCACTCACATTCTGCAACACTGTGCACTGTGTGCATGGAGAGGTCTCGCACATACACACCGTGTTCCGGATGTTCTTTAAGCTGGGAAGGACACACACACACACCCACACCCATACAACAAACTTAACTTCATGACTAGACACAATGTCATAGCAGGGCTGGCTCTTTCCATTTTGAAAGTACTAAAAATACTCTTTAAATGGACCATGATATCCCTTTGCAAACCTTCCATATGTATCTGTCTATTTAATCTATTCCTTCATCAGTACACTGACTGTGATTAAGTGGACAGTGTTTGGGAGCAACAGCTTTTCTCTGCCTACGAGACATGCAATAAACTGCAAACAATCAACAGATCAACTATGCTGATCTGCCTATTTCATCAGAGATGCACTCAAAAAGTCACAACTGAACTTGTCAAGCGGTACACAGTGGAGACAAGTCTCTGACATTGTCAATGCATGTCCAGATTGAGCATTGTTGCAGGGCAACCACATAACCGGTTCCAGATGTTCCGGTTTGATGACTAAAGTTCTCAAAAAACTGATCATTAAAGTTCCCAAGAAACTTGATGTTGGTACGAGAGGGTGTGTATTGTGTGTGTGTGTGTGTGAGCAACACACAAGTTACTCATCTTGCCGCTACATTCATTGTTTTGCACTTTCATGATGTCATCACATCACCAAACGTAGGCTATTGGTTTTACCAAAAAACATTTGGCAGTATTTATAAACTACAAAATTACACACCTTTAAAGTATTTTGATACAAAATATAAAGCCATTTTTTTCAACAAAATAAAATACAAATGACAAAATGCTATTTTGTATTTGAAATACTTATTTGAAATACATGTATCAGAAATACTGCCCATCCGTGACTTTTGGCTGCAACAACTCTAGCTAGGTAGTAGAGATTTTTTTGTGTTTGTGTTTTGTGTTTATGTCAATTTTGATCCAAATTGACCGCTTTGATATGTTGCCCACACAAGTATTGTTACTGTATTGTTACAGACCAGTTAATGATACACAGAGATGAACAGAGATCCAGTCTAACACATTACCACTGGTGGACATATTTACTTCCTTTTTCTGCTTGGTGTCTTTTCCTAAAAGGTCCCGGATTTCTTCATTGTAGATCTCCAGGTAGGATGCCCTGACAAGGAACTTGGTGTTTTCTACACACTTTAAAGACAAACACAAATCAACAGAAAAACAAACAAAACACAATACTAGGTATCCCAGTGGCAGTGGTACAACTGATTATTCACAGTCCGATATCTGAGGAGTTCTAGGTCATTTTTTAAAAGATTTGTGCTTATGAATTATGGACGACATCCGCTTTATTTGGGCAGAGCATGATAGCACGTTTCAAGGATGACATAATGCAAAACGGTGTTTATACCTGGATTGTTTCAAAGATGTGCTCAAACGCGCGAGGAATGACACCTCTCTGCGATGAGGGCTCCACTACTCCCTGCATGGTATAGGATTTACCACTTCCAGTTTGGCCATAAGCAAATATTGTCCCATTATAGCCTTCAGTCACTCCCTGTTCAATAACATGGTCACAGACAGAGGCAAGACATAGTGGATAAATGCAAAGTTCTACAAGCCTCATAACTATTTGAAGATCATCATAAACATTGCAAATCACTGACCATTTAGAGAAGGTCAGTAGCAGAGAGGTAACTCCCTTCATGCATAAGGTCAAAAACCAGCACTAGAAACAGGATATGCCTGACTCTCAAGTTACAGTAGGTTACTATTACAGATTTGATCTAGACTAGTTCTCAAGGATCTAGTTACAGTCAAGTGCATACGTTGATGGGTCAGTTAAAGTTAACCACTAGTATCTTGACATGACAGATGAACAGCACTTACTTCTACCAGTGGATAGGCAATTTCGTTGTAGATTTGCTCCGTGGTTTGGTCAATGAAGTAAGTTCCATCAAACGTGAACTGCTTCGGTGGCTCGCTGGAAGTCCCTGGCTTCTCAATAAAGCACTGACACAGACTTGTGTCCATTGAAACAATCATTTTACAGTTCAGTGTTTTCTCCCTGTCATTGATTGGTCGACACCTAACAACAACTTTCACCGATTCTGATGTCATTTTGAGATTTTAATATACATATAATCCGAGGTAATCAAACTATATGATTTTATTTGTAAGTCTATGTCAAGGATCCTCTACAATGAATGGACTGGCCAAGCAAATGGCCTTGCTGTCTCACTATCCATAGGCTCGGCCACGGCCATGGCACCTACCGACCCATCAAGCGAGCTAGCGTGCTAACAATGTAGGTATGATGGAAAGCTGTGGAAAATAGATGACATGAGCGGTCCTATTTGACCCGACCACAGACGAAGCATCCCCTTTTAAGATAACCGCTTGCGGTCTTCAAGCTCCGGTATTCCGAGGTCGTGTCCTCGTAAAAGTGAGGTTAGACAAACAGCACATTATCAGCTCGTCCTATAAACCGGCCAGCCACAGAGGAACAGGTTCCCTGGGTCGTGGCGTTCTGAGTTGCTAGGTAACGATAAACTTCTGACACTAGAGGATATCCTCTCCCATGTTGCGTCCTTTTAATAAGGCTAAAAGGTAAGGTGACCAGATTTCTGAGACAAAATCCGGGGACATTTTCAGTTGAGAAGCGTAAAACGTGTAATGTTTTAATCGTTGTAAACTTAAAACGGGGACATTGTCCCAGGGGCATCACTAGACTAGATCTCCACAAGCCCCCCTAGGGGGGTTCGGGGGCATTCTCCCCCGTAAGAAAATTTGGTAGCCTATATTTTAATGTAAAATGCATCAATCTGGTGCACTTTGAAAAGAAATTCAGAGGTTAGACTTTATTATTCTTATCTATGGATGGAAATATTTGTGCTGTAGCCTAAACTTCCACTTCAGAATTTTAACCATGCACACACAGGTGGAATAGTTATAATATTGCAATAAGTTATGATATTGTCCATCCACAAAGCATATTTTCTTCACAGTTTCACAGTTCAGAAATGGTCCAAAATAGTATTGGCTACATTTCAGCACTCCATGAAATTATATCATAGTGGCTGTGTTGTTTAGATAGTTAATCTAGCTAGTTATCTTGGTCATTGTAATGTATCTTTTTTTCCAAGACAGTCTGTGCTTTACCCATATCTGAGAATGTATGATGTGATAATATTTGTCTTATGTAGCCTAATAGGGAATATGTGTTGTCAGTCTTATATCAAGAAAAAATAACTCACGTCTCATGATTTTTTTTCTTTATATTTTTGTCTTAATGTCACTAGGAAGCATGCCGGTAGAAATATGGCTATATTCATATGTGTAGGTGATTGTCTGGAATCTGGCAATATGAGAACCATTATGGTGGGATAGGCCTATCTGGCTAAACAATTTACAAAAATGTTTGTACTGACATAAATCGTTTACATGAGAATAGGCCTACATTATAATTTTGGCCCAAAGTTGGAGACCATGTAGAACCTTGTTGCAATTTCAAAACCAGACTACTCAGGAACCGCTTGTTGTAGGCCTACTGATGCTATAGTCGTCACATAAGTTCATTGTTAATTTTCTTGCGAACCATTTATCACAGCAATTTGGCGCTAATATCATTGGAAAGCTTAGATTCCAGCCGTTTACGTGATATCTGCGTATGATATGCTATCTGTGTGACAGGTACTCCGCAATTTTAGTTTAACCTGGACTTGAGCAGCTGGCACGTTTGTGATGAATAGTTTAATAATTCCACTGCACAAGTGGTTTCATTTCAAAGATTCTACCGCGCTGCTATTCCACCAATCCAAATAGCCTACCAGAAATATGGGCATTCTAGAACATCTTGAAGATCTGAGCTGAGTGCTTGCTTTGACTGGCTTGAGCCTGTGCGTGAAGGGTGCGCAACTGTAGGCCTACGTTTGGTCAGTGCTTTCTTTCTTTTATTCCACTTTCGGGTCTGTCAGTCACAGTGAAAACCGGGGACTTTTCCGGGGACAGGTCACCGAAACCGGGGACGTCTGGTCACCCTATTAAAAGGACACAACAAATTAAGAACAAAAGTTAATTTAATAGCTTACTACTATGGTGGATTTTCATGATTTAAGGGGATGTAATCATGGGTTTCATAAGTGTTAATATTATTGCATGGGTTTTCATGTTTTAGAAGAATGTAGTCATGAGTGTCATAAGTCTTAATGCAACTGCATTTGCTGTGAGCAGGTTGAGGTCATTGTATCCTGTGTAGGCCAGACCAACTGTCAGAGGAGTGGGATGAGGGGAAAAGTAATGGGGGTACCAGGAAAGCATCTCCTCCATACATGGTCAAGGGAAGGGGGGTGTTATCAAGCTGGTGAGGAATGGACAGGACACGGATGAGGTCATTGTGCCTCATGAGTTAGGGCCTGTCCAGCTACAGAATCAGATAAGAAGGCCTTAACTCTTAACTCTAAACTTGAAGGAACCAGGAACATTTAGGGTTATACTATTTTACATATGTTACCTATGCATTACATAGGTTTGCATAGTTTTATGCATGATGGAAAGATAGTTTCCACCAATGTAAGCGACCCTGCGTGGTACTGATTGGCGAAGGGTGTTGTTGGAGAGGACGTGAGAGGGTGGCACGTCTCAAGGGCCGAGGGGTATAAAATATAGTGTATAGCCATCCGTAGGCAGATCTTGTCGGGAGCCCCAGCTGATGACATCTCCTCCCTATTGCTTTGATGGTTGGGCTGTACTGCAATATGGAGAATAAAGGTCTTCAGAAAATCTTCTGTCTACATTGTCTCCTTCTGACGCCTTGTTCCAGAGTGCTAAATTACTAAATAGTCAAGTGGTAATTGTTAATTGGACAATTGGATTCGGAAGTGGACATTTTCCATGACACTACTCATACCAAAATAAGTCTCGTGAAACATGATTGTAGTTAAAGACATTGTTTATATAAAAATATATGAAGTCAACTACAAAATGTGATATAAGTCCTTGAAAATGGAGGACAGTAAAAACTTCATAAAAGTTAACTACAGCCGTAAGCTACAACATAAAAACTGGCACATACAAAAATCAACAAAATGTCAGTCACAGACAAACCTGAGTACACTTGTGTTACCAGTAATTAATCATAATGTCAGTAACCAGAAATGTGTTACCAGTAATTAATCATAATGTCAGTAACCACATATTTATGATATGAGAATGGTAACACATTGAAAGTCGTTGTTTAGTTGGCATATTGGCATTGTAACAAAAGTAGGTAGGCTATAGGCTACAGAATTGTGAAATGATATCCTACACATGCATAAAGGACAGCCTAGCCTAAATATTAATTAAGAATTCTTAAGTAAAATGAGCATACTGGCTATCGATCATAGAGAAAAGTGTGACATTCCCAAAACCCACAAATAAATAAATAACATGTAGACTTCAGCAGATGTAGACCTCAAGTGCTAAACGAACCATTAGAATTGATTGAAAGAAAAGTGCCACGTAAGTTAAAGTGAGTAGCCTCACCAAGTCCATATACTCTGAACAAAAAGAATGGAATCACAGAACAATAAATGTACCTGAAGTAATAAAACTTCTTTAAAAAGTGTTTAAAAGTTTAAGCCTTCAGTAGGCCTAGCCCACCAGATAGACACAGGCCACCTTCACTGCACAAACTCAAAATAAAGAATTCAGATCCAGCTTTTAACATGACCATACTTGGGAATGACCCTCTTGTGGCCAAACTGTGCTAGTTCAGTCTGGGATTTGCTGACGTTCTCCTCCCACTCATAGCAGTGGTTCACTCGTGCACAGCTCAGATGACATTCCAGCTCCCCCCTGTACTCCGTGTAGTATTCTATTAGGGTTGAAATGGTGTCAAACTCGATGTGGCATCCCTGCAAGAAGAGGTGAAAGCAAGGTCATTGGTCTTTTTAAGGAAAAGAATAGCACAATAACACATATTGATCAAAATGAAAAGAACAGCAATGTAATGCTGCATGAGTAATTGATCTAATCAGCACCCACTTCCAGCAGATATCTGCCTTTGGAGGTGTTCTTGATGACACGAACGGCCAGGCCGGAGGGGAAACGGATGATGAGGGTGCCACGACTTGGTTTCTTGGGATGGGGACACAGCAGGTAGGCCCCGAGCACATCCTCCGCAAGCAGGGCAGAGCTGCTGTCACTGACGATCAGAAGAGAACATGGCTTCAGTCAGGACCAACTGTTTGAAACATGCAAAGCTCCAATAACAGCATACCCTCCCAGGCCCAGTTCCCACCAGTTTTATCCTAGAGAAGGGTGAACAGTGAACCCTGGCATTGACACAGGAAAACCACTTGCTTTAAAACACATTTTATAAAGGGTATGTTTTTTTTTTTTCTGACACTCTTTATTGGTTAAATATGGGTAAAACTCCCATTTAGTAAGGTATCTGCAAAAAATGTGCCTTTTTGGCAGGTACTCCACCATTGCTCACTTAATTTATCAACTACACCAAGGTTCCGCCAATATTAGATATAAAATCTTTGACACACATTGTTGACAACTTCTTGCCACTAGATATGTAAGACTCTACATACTGCCACCTGTTTTACTTTTTTGTATCATGACAGAAGACTCATCAGTTCAGTTATACAGGCCTTATGTTATGAAAGTTAAAAAATATGGGACATTCGTAGGAAAATGTTAAAATGGGAGGACAACACAATTATAACATGAGAATCCCAGAGAAAAAAAAAAAAACAGGAGTACTGACAGATCTGAATCAGATGTGCTAAGGTAAAAGTGACTTGTAGGCCATCTATCTTTTTTGTGGGCGGTGGTAGTGTAGTGGTTAAGGAGCTGGGCTAGCGTGCAGTAGCCTGAAAGTTGTCGGTTCAATTCCCGGCTTCCACCGTTGTGCCCTTGAGCAAGGCACTTAACCCCAAGTTGCTCTGGGGACAATGTGATCCCTTGTAATATAGCTGACATATGTAAGTCACTTTGGTCAAAAAGTGTCTGCTAAATGTAATGTAATGTAATCTACCACCTGGATTTGTACATTTTAGGGTAAAGATCAGGTGTGTGTGGGCATCACAGCACAGCACAGGTCCCATATTTGAATTTCACATACGTTTCATGCTTATTCCAGCACTCCTATGGTGGTCATTTCACAATGTCAAAGAGTGGCTCCACAACATTGTTGTGCTTTCTAATGCCATTCATTTTGGATGGAGAGACCCCACATGCCAGATAATATCTCCCACTGCAGACTTGTCATGAACAGTGTTGGGAGACATCTTCAGGGATATCTGGATGTCCTGCATTGTTTACAGGACTCACAAGACTGTTTGGAGGTGAGCGGGGGGGAGAGAGAGAGAGAGAGAGAGAGAGAGAGAGAGAGAGAGAGAGAGAGAGAGAGAGAGAGAGAGAGAGAGAGAGAGAGAGAGATGAATCCCTAGAGAGGCAACTTACCTAGAGAGCCCAGCCGAGCACCACACCGCTTGAGCCAACGCTTCTTCGGACTCGGCCAGACTTGGGGTACGCTGCACTGGACCATCTTGTTCCTCCTTTCCTGTTTCACACACACAAATAGAGCATTCCTGAAACCCCCAGAGGCTCCTAGTCTTACCATGTTTATTTACTTTTGAGGACATTTTCCAAACATATTTCAGCGAGAGGGAAATGAAGCAAAACTTTGCTTTAGTAAATAACCAATTATTTGGCTACTCAAAATCCCTGTAAATCCACAAAATCTAAAAGCAGTGTAATACCTGTGACTTGAGTGGCCTTGAGTGTCCAAAAAAGAAACAGATACAAAAAAAAATGACCATCTGTGATCAGTCCATCACCCACACCATGGAGTGCTCCATCACCTGGGTGCCCGACTCTGAACTGAATGTCTACGTTACCTAATAAAATCTTTCACCCTGGACAGCATTCGCCACACCCCAGCCCCACCTTTCGTGTGGTTCATCCGCTCCTGTAGCTGCCTCTGTTTGAGTGGCGTGTAGGTGAAGGAGCGGTAGGCCCCGGAGCTCAGGCCCTTGTTGCGGATGGCCGCCTTGCGCACTAGCGTGGGCGAGGTGATGGGGCCTTCATCTGGGCTGCTGCTCTGTGGCCGCTTCTGCTGCTGCTGTGGCTCCGGTGTGCTGGACTTGGACGGGGTCTAAAATAAATGATTTCTTATTTAAAAAAAAAAAAACATCTAAAAATGTTCTGTTTACTGAGATCCAATACCATAAACCACACACCAATATTAATTATTATTGAACGACATATTACAAGATGGTAAAACCCTACTGATACTAACTGCATAGCTGCTTCATACAAAGGCAAGACCTGTCCACAGTACATAAATATCGTAACACCCCCAATTATCACCACTTTTGTTCAGAAATTCTAAAACAACGATGTTTTTTAACACTTCAAAATAACATTTGTTAAATTAACCTTACATTTTTTAGTAGCTATAGGTGTGTAGATTTGAACAAAATCTGGTTTGGTTCTTAACGGGAGCATTACTGCCTGAAATATTCGATTTTGTTTACCACGCTCGGAGTTATAGTGCTGGCCAGATGCTCGCCTATTTACACCGTTTCAACGGCACATGAACGGTTAGACCGAGAATTCTCGTCGTGAAATTAAAATTCCACTGGAGCTCCAAGCGGTTGTGTACACGCAGCCTTACAACACTGTTTACACCTCTTTGAGTCACGGTAAAATGTCATTTTTGGTACATAGCTAATTTAGATACACCTATGGTGTGGGTGGTTGCGTTTCTTTAGGAGTCCGCTGTCTTGGTTTGTATAGAAATGGATATTAAGTGACACATACACGCAAGACGGTGGAAATACGGGACCGACGGTAATAGGGGGAGTTCCGATATACCTTTTGTTAAAGAAATCAGCTGCCCTCTAATCTTATCACAGATAACGTGTGGCAGGATACAGGAAACACAAGCCGAGTGGTACAGGCTGGTAGAGTGAAGCCAATCTACATGGTACAAGAGTGAACATTGGATAGAAGCCCACATTAAGGTAAGAGGACAAGAGTTTAGGTGGCGTAGTTTCTAAGAATAGGAGCAGGGAATAGAGTTAAAGAAAGAGACAGCGATACAAACACTGTAGACAACCAAAAGGAAAACCAGAAAGAATCCCAATAATGTCTGCACTCCAAAGACTTTCTGGTGTCTCCTCATCTGTAACTTTCAGCAGCAGTGGTTTTCTTTGGAGTGCAGACTGACATTATTATTGGTACATTGGAAACTGAGACGAGTCGACCTACCCCACAAAAAGATGTCAACAAAAGAGTGCAGTGTAACAGAATGAGAACAGAAATGACCAAAACAGACACGGATATGGCCATCACTCTCAGTACAGTCAAAACTAAAAGGACATCGAACAAACTTGGAGAAACATTTTTGAACAGCAGAAGAATAACAATAGTTGACCATCATTCAACATCATTCACAAAATGAAATGCACAATAGCAGCTTCCCACATGAAAAGAATATAAAAGAGGTGTAGACCATAAACTGTAGGCCATAATAATGGTGACGTCCTCTTCCCTGTAAAGTGACACTTCACAAAACAAAGACGACAAAAGCCTAAGCAGATTGACTGTCAACTGAAAGTCCCCCCTCACTCCCTCATGCAGACATCAAGCCATGTGATCTGACCTTGGCCCCTGGGAAGAGTCCCAGGAAAGGGGCTCGTCTGAAGGAGACCAGGGCGCTAACGCTGAGGGGGAAGCCCTGGTTGAGGAGAGAGGGCACACGTGTTAGCTTCTTCCCCTCAGACGACTCGTCCTGAGCCTCCTCCGGGTGGCACTCCAAGTAGAAGAGCTGGAAGCACCGGCACAGCAGCAGGTTCAGGAACTGTGCCTGGACCGTCCATAAAGAAGGAGTGAGAGAGAAACAAACAAACAAATCACACTGGCTCAGTCTTTAGACAGTGTTCAGATTTCCTTTTTTAAAGAACAATAAGACTGCTTGGACAGACTCATGCTCATGAAAAAAGATGGTGTCAGATAAAGAATATCAGAACGAGCGATTTGAAACAATCAATTCACCGCTGCTTTTTTCATTATAATGCATTTTTTCAAAACAATGCTTGTGATGTGGCTCATATAATTTCCATTCAACAATGGGGGGCAGCCGTGGCCTACTGGTTAGCACTTCGGACCTGTAACCGGAGGGTTGCCGGTTCGAACTCCGACCAGTAGGCACGGCCTAACCCCTCACTGCTCCCCGAGCGCCGCTGTTGGTGCAGGCAGCTCACTGCGCCGGAATTAGTGTGTGCTTCACCTCACTGTGTGTACACTGTGTGCTGTGTCTGTTTCACTAATTCACGGATTGGGATGAATGCAGAGACCAAATTTCCCTCACGGGATCAAAAGAGTATATATACTTATACCATAACCCCTGATTTTCTTTTAATGAAAACATCTCCCACGTGCCCCCACGATGTGTGTGCTAATGCAAGAACCAGACTGGAGGTGTGCCACATACCGCTCTGGCGTGTCTGGCCTTGAAAAGGTGGCAGTAGAGCTGGGTGTCACTGCTGCCTGGGTTGTGGGAAACGAAGGCGAACTGGGAGTCGGACGGCCGAGCGGTGGACAGGGAGATCCTCCGCAACGCATGGGCCATGAGGAGTGTCTGAGGACAAGGCAGAACACAGAGGGCGTTTCATTTGATGTTCTCCAAAGCTCTAATCAAGAACCACTGTATCTGGACATATGCCACAGTGTGACAATTGATCATTTGGTGGTGTGTCTTAGATCTCCTTACTGTAGCTTACCTCAATGGCACTTTGAATAATGTTATGAATAATGTTATACAATTAAAAAGATTGTCAGCTGGTAAGTTAAGGTCCTGAAATTTTCTACATGGAAAAGCAATCATGTCTTGTTGCATGAATGCATGTAGCGGAGGATCAGGGAGTGGTACAATTTCATATGCACTGTTGCACAGTCAGTATTTAATTTCATAAACTGAAAACCGCAAACAGAAAAGTAACTACTAATTTGACCTTTAAAAACATTCCAAAAAAAGTGTTTTGATGGCTTGTTATGAAGCCACAACTTTCTATGAAGTTCTTACCGTCTCATCCTCATCATATATTTTCACTCCTTTGATTGAGAACTTCAGCGAGACTGGCCTCCTTTTCTTGCAGTTCTGCACACAAACACACATTAAAAGAGCACATGTAGTCTGCAGCAAACATCTCTTTTTTATTTTTGGCTCTGTTGTCCACTACAAACTGCTGACACACAAGCACTCACCCTGAGAGCCTTCAGCTGTATGTGCAGCTGTTGAATCTGCTCATCCAAGCAATGATCATCCACAGGAAACGAGCCCACATACTATGTACATGAGAAACGAATGTCAACACAAAAAAAGCATACATCTTTCTGTTTGTGGGACCACATATGAATTTGCTGCTCAGTATGGCCAACCTAAATATCCACTACTGGCATCTGTGCCTCTGTGAGAAGCCAAAATGTCACCTAACCTGTAACAGCCTACCTCGGCAGACCTGGTGACTGTGCCGTCCTCCCTGGTTGGTCCGTCACACATGATGATTGTTGCTTTGATTCACCTTTCTTTCGCTAGCTCTCAATGTTCTGTCGAGAACATATAGGCATTATGTGATTGAGTGTAAGTACAAAGTGAAAGTGAGCACACAATCTCTGAGCAAGTACAGCCGACCCACACTTTTGCATTCTGCTCTGCACTGTTGAACAGTGAGTGGGCTGTGTGGTTACATGCACCGGCGAGAAGTCGGCGAAAGGTACCGTAGGCTATCTCCAGTCCTCACAAACACCCACCAAGTAATTGCTTTACTGTGACTACTTGACACTGTCTGATACGCTTTTAAACCCATACTCGTTTCCAATGATTGAAAGATGAGATAAATTCGGTCAAATTGGCGAAAACTTCCTACAACACCATTGAGGAATGTTGACACAGCCCTATCTTCCCAAGTCAACACTATAACCAAGTAGGCCTAGCAAAAATATATATATAAAATACAAAACCAAACATTTATCAAAAACAATAAAAGCAATTATGAAGGCATTATGGACAAAGTGCCCATTAAGACTTAAGATAAACTTTACATAAGCGATCTTTGATATACACACGCACCTCAGGAGGTTTCCACGCCAAATTCTCCCGTTGCGCCGTCGTTCATACAGTTCTACAAGCATAACATAAATACTTTCTTGACCTGCATGAAAATTACTCGCAGTCGGTAGCTTACCACATAAGATGTCTGCTTTCTATCAAATGCGGTATAATATTTTTCCACTTACCGTGACGGTGAATACCACACTGAGGGGTCGTATTCCCAGACGAAAGTGCACCTATTTCGAAAGTCTGAAATGACTCACCTTATCAGCACCGTCTCCGCCCAACATGTGCGCCCATTGGAAATTTAGTCTTCGACAGTCACTGCGTGGGCTATCCATTAATTCGGAATATTGGCCTTTATAAGTAATTCTGATTGAAAGGTTATATCATTCCGTTTTCCTGTCTCTGTCGAGAGGAATGGGACACTTGAAAACAATTTGAACTATGTGGGCTATTTTATGCAGCCTATTTCTCTTACAACATGTAGCGGCAAGTAGGAGAATTAGAAACGTGTGTTGTCATCAAATAGGCGCGTGCGCAATTCATATTTGACCACAAACATTACTCTATTATGTTGTGCTATGTAGTCTGGTGCAGGGGTTCCCAAACTTTTCCACGACAAAGCCCACCAAATACCACTAGGTTCTAGCCAAAGACCCCCTTGATGTTTTATTAATTAAACCCATCGACAATACTACGGCAAATGTAAAAATACATTAAGCTAATCTAATAATTATTTTAGCCACAACCACATCGCGATGGAGCATACAGTGTGTAAAAAAATTATTTTGGGCTTTCTGCTATATGGGAGCCATCACTCTACTATTATTCCCAGTCATTAAATCATGGGAAATATGTTCAGATATGCGTCACATTATTATAATGGCATTGTATAACAACCCTCATAGTATATTTTAAATGTTTCAAATGTATTTATTTCTTGCTTTTATTTTTCCCTCCAACTTGCTGAGGCCCCCCTCGCGGCCCCCACTTTGAAAACCACTGGTCTAGTGGGCTATACTATAGGCTAGGTTATTTGGATGTAGCTGCACAGGCTAGAGAAGCAGAACATTTAAGATACAATTCCTTAGCAGTAAAGTAACGCAAAAGGCAATCTCATTGTTGTAAATATAGTCCTTACTGAGGCTTCCAATGTTTTGTATGAATAAATGACTTCACAATACTCAAGAGATAATGCACAAGGGAATGGATTTAAACAAAATATGATACATCTCTAAAAATGATAATGTCGCACAAATGTCTTGAATCCATGCATCACCGTTTTTCAGGTTTACTGGTAGAAATATGACAACCAAAAGCTACCCATATTGATAAGGAAAGACTAGATATACATAAAGAACACATAAGATAGTACAAATATAGTCACTTTATTAATGACTACAGAAAAGCAGATCAGTGAAAGATTAACAGCATGCAGAGCATGAGCCAAGCTCATGGGAACAAAAGCTGTCTTATCCTCATGGATTCACTAATACATAGAATATAATCGAATATAACTTTTGTGTGCTGTATTGAAGTCATGACTATGACAAAAGAAAACATTTTTATGGTCTATCTTTTAAGAGACGATCACACACAAATTAAACTAATTATTTAACATTTTCATTTGTACTGTTCAGCCGAAGTACGAATTTCCAATTTAGGCAGGGAGTCTTCACAAATGCTCTTTGAACAGAAAGAGAGCTTATTAAATCAACATTTCTGAAGTACAATCTCATGCTTGAGTACACACTTGCTCATTCTCAAATATGAAAAACTTCCATCACCAAAGCCAATAATGCTACCTTCTCTAACAAATCTCACAATAAGAGCCTATGGTGGTGACCAAAACCTTTACCTTTCAGAAATATCAACTGAAACTTCACACTGTGTCAAAAAATAACCCAAGTGTCTCGACAAAACAACAAAAAAGATTAACGTCTCAAATACAGTACATATACTGAGCAGTAAGAGGCAAACTGAACTTCTAACCACTTTGAGTTAGATTTAGTAGGATATAATACTAAAAACTGATTGACCCTCTGAGGTTCATTGAGTTTGAAACAAAAAACAGTTTTACCATTGGAAATGTATTTTATAAAGAAAAAAAAAAAAAAAAACAGAACACAGAACGAACACGACATCATGACCTTCAAAATTGAGATTCGAATGGAAAAGTATTTCTATGAACAAACTGACATCATTGTTCATCCATCTGATCACGTTACAGGGCCTCCAACAGGGGAGGAAGGATGAAGCTATAAAAAAAATATAAAGTAAAAAAAGAAGAAATCGAGAAAGGGGGTTGGGGGGGTAGGGAGGCAAAGCACAACAGTCTACTGAGCTACGAGTAAACGTCTCCATCTGTGAGCCTTGCTCGCCAAGCTCACTTCTTCACCCGAGTGGACTTGCGAGCCGCTGGTTTGGCCTTTGCTGGTTGCTCTGCTTTGGCCCCCTTTGCCTTGGCCGGCTCTGGCGATTTGGCTGCCTTGGCCTTTTCTGTCTCATCCGCTTTGGCTGCCCTGGCCGGTGGCTTCTTGCCTGGTGGCCGCTTGGCCACTCTGCTGGTCAGCTTCTTGGCGACGGGCGTTTTGGGCGTGCGAGCTGGGGCGGCTTTTTTCACAGGTGTGGCTTTAGCCGGCGGGGCTGCCTTCTTGGCCACAGGCTTCCTAGCGGGGGGAGGAGCCCTTTTCTTAGCGGGTGGCGCTGCCCTCTTGGCTGGTGGGGCTGACCGTTTGGCAGGAGCTTTCCGGCTGCTGGACTTGCCCCTCCTCTGGGGGGCTGCGGAACGGGCCTTAGGGGCTGGCCGCCTCTGTTGTCCCCTGAAATAACAAACAAACAAAAAACATGAAACAAACAAAAATTATTAAATACCACAGTAAATACCATAATCACCACTGAAGGATGCAATTCTGAATGTATATTGGAATTTTTAGGGTTAACTGTAAGGAGATATTTGAATGGAAAAAGCCTGTCTTCACCTTTTACGAGGGGGCTCATCATCTTCATCGTCATCATCATCTTCCTCCTCCTCAGACTCTTCTTCAGACTCCTCATCCTCCGACTCAGCCATCCTCTTGCGTTTGGCCTTCTCTTCCTCTTTCTTCTTCTGTTTTGCAATCTTATCTGGAAACAGGATGGCTGGGCTGTGGATGGAGAGAAAGAATATCAGGACCACTCAGGTGAATTTCACATAGATCTACAGCCTTTAAGAGGTGTAATAGGATTACACTTATATTCCCCCACCCTCCAACACAAATAAAGGTCACCTAATGTTTATTTTAAAGGAAAGTTTTTGAAAGAAAGCTCTGACGGGTTCAGATGAGCTAATTTCAGACACCAGGGGCCTATATTACAACACAAGTTTAACATATCCAGGATATCTTAGCTGGTTAGCCATTTCGACAAACTGTAAAAATCGAGTATAGCATCAAGTCTATCAAACTTGTAAGCTATTGGTCTGGCCAGTTATGTAACAGAGGTGGTTGTGAATCAGTTTCACCTGCTTTGGTGTCATCAAAGTTAACAACAGGTGCACTAGAGGGGCAACGATGAGACGACCCCCAAAACAGGAATGGTTTTACAGATGGTGGCAACTGATCATTTTTCCATCTTTATCCTTCTTGAGTGATTTTTCACAAGTTTCGCATTTGGGTAGGGTCAGTGTCACTACTGGTAGCATAAGCCAGTACCTGGAGCCTACAAAGGTTGCACAGGTAGTCCAACTCCTCCAGAATGGCACACCAATACGTTCCATTGCCAGGACTTCTGTGTCTCAGCGCAGTCTCAAAAGGAGATTCCTGGAGACAGGCAGTTGCTTTAAGAGAGCTGGCCAGTGTGGTAGAAGATCCTTTACCCAGCAGCAGGACCAGTATCTGATCCTTTGTGCAAGAAGTAACAGTAGGAGCCCTGACAGAGCCCTACAAAATGACCTCCAGCAGGCCGCTGGTGTGAATATCTCTGACCACATTGTCAGAAACAGACTTCATGAGGGTGGCCTGAGGACCCGATGGCCTTTAGAGGGACCTGTGCTCACTGCCCAGCACTGTGGAGCTAAATTGCCATAGAATACAAAATTGACAGGTCCACCAACACAGAACACTTCATTGGCGTTCATTGGCGCCCTGTGCTTTTCACAGAGCAGGTTCACCCTGAGCACATGTGACAGAGGTGAAAGGGTCTGGAGAACACTATGCTGCCTGCAACATCATTCAGCATGACCGATTTGGTGGTGGGTCAATGATGGTCTGGGGAGGCATACCCTTGGAGGGACGCACAGACCTCTATAAGCAAAACAACGGCACCCTCACTGCTCTTAGGTATCGGGATGAATCTTCAGACCCATTGTCTGACCCTGTACTGGTGCAGAGGCCCCTGGGTTCCACCTGGTGCACAACAATGGCCGGCCACATGTGGCGAGAATGTGCAGGCAGTTCCTGGAGGATGAAGGAATTGATAGCATTGACTGTCCCCCACACTCCCCTGACTTAAATCCAGTAGAACACCTCTTGGACATTGTGTTTTGGTCACCGGCATGTTGCACCACAGACTGTCAAGGAGCTCAATGATGGCTGTGTCCACATCTGGGAGCAGATCCCCCAGGACACCATCCGCCGTCTCATTGTCAAGCATGTGGGGTCCATACAAACTACTGAGTACCATTTTAAGTTGCTGCAATGAAATTTAGGCAAAATGGACTAGCCTGTCGCATAATTTTTTCACTTTTTTCATTGATTTTTGTGGGGGTCTTTGAATTCAGCCCTCTGTAGATTGATAATTTTCATTACCAAAAAATAATGTGGCATCCTTTACCCAGTACACATTACCCAGTGCATATCAGTGCAGATATCCAGCATGAGTTTTTTTCCCCATTGAGATCTGTGAGATATGTGTTTTCAAAGTGTTCCTTTAATGTTTTTGAGCAGTGTAGTTATGAATGTGTTCATGAACATGCAATCAGCACAACTTCCTATGGAGATGTGCCCTGAGAAAAAGTAAGCCATCCTTGTCAAACCGAAAACCCAGATATAAACCTGATCTCGCTCAGCCCATATTCCTGCTTCTTAGTGCAGGCCCCAGGTGTTTCATGTTGAGTGTAGGTTTCATCATGTTGTGATTTACCTTGGGTAGTAGGGGTAGGAAAGCTGGTAACTTCCACTTAGCCCGTGGCCCGTGATCTGTTCGATCCAGCCCATGGTCTTGCCCTTCTCCAAGGTTCTCTTCAGCTGGTTCACTAGCAGGTAAAACGAAGGGTAAGGCCACAATCGCAGTCATATGGACAAAGTTGATATGTGAAACAGGTAGTTTGTGTGGCTCAACAGTTTTTTTTTGACAAAGCATATCCTGGTCATGAAGAAATGTAAAGATCTTCATGAAACCTTTGTGCATTGTGACTTATATGTGTACTTTAGTCTTACTTAAGAGGTACTCCTTTCGGTCCTTGTGGTTTTCGATGAGGAACTTGCGGAGTGTGTTGATGCTGCAGGACTTTGGCTCATTCATGGCTATGATGGCCGTCACTATAGCATCCTCAAGGACAGTTGCAGGTTTGTCCCCAGTTTTCTTCAGCTGTAGGGCAAAACAACAACAAAAAAACGTATACTAACTAGGAAACAATATGGAATAACATATAGGTACTAGTTATTACCTAGCAAGACCGGCACTGGCATCTGACATGCTCTCCATGTTCTTAATGACAAGTTTTATCCATATTATGCAAAAGGACTGGATATGCATGAGCACATGTGTATTACGGCCAGGGTAAAGTGACCATGGTGTGTCCATGTAGACCAGAGCAAGCAGAGTGCGGCATTGGCCCTCACATACCTGGAATGTTCCTGTAGCTCCCTTCCCAGTGATCTGCTCCAGCTGCCCTCTCTCCACTGCTCTCTGCAGGCCGTTTTTTAGAATATCTGGCCTGCAGAGGAACCACAAACATCTTTGAGCATACTCACCATCAACCAATACATCCCTACTTTAAACAAACAATATGACAACAATGTGAACACCTGCAACTTATGCTGAGCAGATCAAAACAAAACATATAGGATACACGTATCGACCATGGAATGGAGGGAAGAAGTTCAGTCCCATTCTTAGTCGACGGTCAATAGTCAATGCTCGTCGGATGCCATTTTTAAAGGCGTTGGCGGCAAACCATGATGCTAACTGGCTGAAGCTAACTCTCCAAATACTGAACCCCTGGGCTGCATCCCAAAGCTCTTTTTGCATGCGACCTCTCTCCTTGGTCCTCCAGCTTGTGCCCTGGGAATCGTTCAAAGCTCTACATCACAGAGGATGCCTCATTTATCTAATTGCAACCAGAAAAGGTGAGAACGAGGAGAGGAGAGAGGCAAAAAGGCCGATACGCGAGGAAACGTCTTATCAACTTTCGGTTTCCAACAACTTCGTGGGGATTTATTAGCGACAATAAATAAGTAGATAGTCCAAGAAAAGATTGTTATATGCTGGAATTATCATGAACTACCAAGCAAACCTTTCTTAAAAAAAAAAAAAAAAAAAAAAAACCATGCATGTTTTATTCACGCATTGTATAAATAGTATTCATTCATGCCTCGAGAACTATCAAACATAACCTCATTATCAGGGTCAATAAGTGGAAGGAGTCCATGTTCATATGTTTAGGCTTTGGTATAAAATTCATATTCTCTGTAATTTGTGTGTAACAATGGTCTGTTGATTCTAGCCTAGGAGTGATGCTTCACCGCATCATCAGTAATTGACGTCTCTTAAAAATGATCCGTGAGTGATCAGGACGTCTTATTTCTCATATCTGTATCTCCTTCATTCCTCCATCCTTCTATCATTCCTTCCTTGTTTCCCTTACATTAATTAGAAGGAGGGGTTAGGACAGGAGCAAGGAAGGAAGCAAGGAAGGAAGGAAGGTCAAAAAGAAATGATCTGCAGCCCTAGTATCGAGCAATCAATTCTCTGACAAAAACGTGTATAGGAATAGAATCACAGAACAAACACAACAAACTGGGATCCTCCCAGCAGTGACTTAAGAGGGCACCATCAGTCAACCTTACCTTTTCTCTACATCCATTTGTGGGTAGTGTTCAGTGAGATACTTCTTGATGAGCAGATAGGAGGCCTCTTTGGGCTCACAGAGGCGCGTCATGATGAGAGGCAGGCAATCACCCAGCGTCTCCGCCTTCACACCTGGAGCCACCACCAAGGCAAGTTTCTACACAACAGCAACCAAAGACAGGTCAGTGCCAAATGCTGAATACACTTAGGGCTCTATCTTGCACTTTAATGCAATTGACTTCGCGCAAATCGCTTTGTGGGCGGATCTTGGGCGCTGTTTCTATTTTACCAGCTGAAAATTGACTGTTGCGCCCGACGCAAATCTAAAATGGGTGGTCTGTAGCAGCTATATTACTCATGGGTGTGGTTTGGGCGTAACGTGCAATAAACCAATCAGAGCGTCATCTCACGTTCCCTTTAACAACAGGCACACTTGTTCCATAGCGGATTGCTATTATGATGGCGGATTTGCCAGGCACAACCAAGAACGGTTCACAGTGCTATAGTCAGTTGTGAACAGTTTGCTATTGATTTTTCCGATGTTTCCGATGTTTTGGGATCACTCTCACTGAATCACGATCTTATGAATGCATGGTGATATTTTTGCAATGTAATCTAACATTACCTCACTATAGACAATGCAGATCTGTCAGATAAGCTCTCCTCTCCCGTGCTGCTGCTGGGGCATTTGGGTTAAATGGAATCGGCATGCAGTTCGTCTCATTAAGTCCTCTAATATTTCTTAATTTATGTCATCAACACATCCGTGATTCGTGGAAATGTGGTTGCAACATCGGCGCCCAAGCAAGCGCTCCTGCAGGTGTAAGCTACGGCTATACCTTACCAACAGGCAACGAGAAACACTTTCCAAGTTGACCTAACTTTCCAACTCTGCACAGTATCCCATTAACTGCATGACAGTGGGCTATTTACAATATTTATTTTATGTAAAGTAGAGTTTGTAAACACGTTATCATCAACTTAATGCACGCACAACTTTTGCTTGAGCAGTAGAGAATAACAATGAATGGACGCAGCAACTACAGAAATTGTAGCGAAGGCAACTTGCTGCTTTCTTTTACTGTCTATGGTTGCTGGTTAACAGCACATAATGCTTATTTAAGCGAATTCACAAACTCAAGACTTCAAGGCCATCATGGATATAAAACGTTTTTTGAAAACAACGAAAGGATGGAGGGAACATAGCAAAGTTTTGGAGTTATTTCAGATGGGCTTCAACAAGGTAGGCAAATTTGTGGTGCTTGTCAAAATAACAATATAATGCTTATAGGCTGATGTTAAAGCGCACACAATGTTTAAAGCCATACACAACGGTAAATTGGAACACAACTAAAGGTAACTTTAGCCTTTATAGGGCTGTATAAAGTTGTCCAAATTAATAGGTCGTAATTAGGCGTTGTTGTTGTAAAGATATTGCATGTAGATGTACTATATAGGCTACTACATTTTTAGTTGACCAATGCACGAACAAAGCCGGGAAACAGACAAATATTATCAAGGCTTTAAATGTTTCCATCTGTGCACAGGGTGTCTGTAGATCGGTGTGCATAGCATTCATTTCTGCAGGCCTGTGGCCATGCATGCGCCCTTAAAATAGCATCTGAATTCGCGCCACTGACTTTAGACTAGGGCTGGGCGATATATCGGTATTACGACTAGGACAGATATATTTTTGAAAACGATATGTAGTTGAGACAATATCGTAATACCGGTATTATGTCAAATAATGGGCCATTTTATCAAAGCCACTTGCTCTTCTGTGTTCAGACCATTCAGATAGCCGCAGCTCTGCTCAACTCGCCCCTTTGTGTGCACGTTCTCCCTCGCAGCACTACAAACTTTCAAACATGATGACACTGAGTCAGATTTTGTTTACCTTGATCAGAGGTTGGTGCTGATGCCTATTACGTCGGCACATCAACGGCTAGACCGAGAATTCTCGTTGTGAAATCAAAATTCCACTGGAGCTCCAAGCGGTTTTGTACACGCAGATTTAAGTTACAACACTGTTTAGCAGCTACAGCTCTTCGACTCACGGTAAAATGTAATTTTGGTACATAGCCTAGCTAATTTAAATACACTGATGAATGCTTGCGTTTAGCGATATACAGTAGCAGATCTAAAGTCCTCAGGGAGACAACCTACACGCTGATTTTATTAAGAGGGTATGCACGCGACTTCGCGAAAGCAGTTAGGGCATCATTTTTATGATTCGTGAAACCCCATTCAATCGCGTGCATAGGGATTTTTCTTCACGAACCGAACATGCAAAATGAACGCATACAAAACGACGGTAGCGTCTATCACACTCTTGATGAGTGACTCAGTTACGTTGTTTAAGTAGCCTAATTGTTTAAAACTATTTTTGTTGTTGATAGCAACATGTCTAGGCCATCATAGTTTACATTTGCTTGTCATCTAGGCCCTATCAAACCCTTACAGGTAAAAAACTGCATTGTGTGACAAAACTGCAGGCTTTTTCAATATTGTTGTGCCCAAAATAGCCTATTGCATTGTGCAGTACAATGTAGGCCTGCGTTGTCAGTCAGGGTCAACTTTTGTTATTTGCACAGCTTTATCAGAGCAACTGTAGCCTATGCCTATTGTAGGCCTATGTTATTGTTTACACTTTTTTGCACAGCTCTGTTAGAGCAGTCTGAAATTAATATAATTAAAACTGGCTGTGTTGTCATAATTGTTGTGTTGAGTGAATATATGAAGCACTTCGCTCTTTCTGTTTGAAATATCAATATCGTATCGATATCGTATATCGCCAATCAGCCCCAAAATATCGGGATATCAGTTTTGGTCCATATCGCCCAGCCCTACTTTAGACCAGGTGGTTCCTGGTCTGTGGCGGAATTGCAAAATATCAAC
Source organism: Alosa alosa (assembly GCF_017589495.1). Classification (NCBI taxonomy): domain Eukaryota; kingdom Metazoa; phylum Chordata; class Actinopteri; order Clupeiformes; family Clupeidae; genus Alosa; species Alosa alosa. The sequence continues at coordinate 13,489,402 of NC_063198.1, read as the reverse complement.
AGGGACCGTTTGCGCCGGAACACGCCCCCTCTTTCCGCTGAAACTGTGGGCGCACATGTACCTGTGGAGGGAAAATTTCAATATGCGCTGACTGCAAAATAGGAACGACAAAAGCGTGAGTATACAAAGTCAATTGCGTGTGCAAAATAGAGCCCTTAGTCTCATTTTACAATCTCCACTTGACAAATAGTTATATTGTTATTTATGAATTAAGTGCTCCTTGACCTTCACCTCTTGAAATGAGTCAATTAAGATAACCAATAAATAGAAGTGTAAGGATGTTTTTTTTTATTGAGAGCTCATCCACAGGACAACAATCCTTTAGGGATGATCATGTCTATTTGGAGATGATCAGCCAATTTGCCTGCTTCTGAAAATCTGAAAACAAGGAAATGCAAGATAGACAGCTTCACAGGGGCGTCGCTAGCTATTTAAAACATTCGGGGCTAGAGCCCAGAAGTTAGAGTTCTTTTTTGTCCGGGGGTTCGGGGGATTCTCCCCCGAGAGATTTTGAAAATCGTGCTGATGAACATGCAATTTTAACCTACTTTGAGAATGAAAAGGAAGGCCAATCGTAATGACTCACGTCACGGCATTCTGAATATTTTGATGTTTAAAGACCGTGTAAAGAGAACCAGGCGCGCCTGCAGGTGTACGTCAGTACACACTGTGCGTACCATCAGGCTACTCAACAGCGAGAGAAAATTTCCCTTGTGTGTGTGTGTATTCACACCAAATCGGCCTACCATACCTTCCCAACTATGTACAGTATCCCATTAGCTGCATGCCATCAGGCTATTTACCATTTTCTATTACGTAAAGTTAGTGAACACATTATGTTTTGAGCAGGAGAGAGAATACGCATGCAGCCACGCAATAGGCTACTTGTTGTTTTCTTTTACTCGGCTATCTATATGGTTATCAGCACACAATGTTGAGCTAATTCACTCAATACTCATCATGGATATCACAAGTTTTAAACAACGAAAAACAGAAAGGATGGAGGCAGCAACGCTTAGGAGTTATACAAGAACAAGGTAGGCAATTGGTGTGCTTGTCAGAACGTTAGACTGCACTAAAGCCAGACGCCACGCTACGCTAGAACAAAACTAAAGGTAACTTTAGCCTGTATAGGGCTGTATCAAGTTGTCCAAATGAATAGGTCATTGTAGGCGTTGTCGTTGTATTATTGCATGTGGATGTTGTTATGCTATGTAGGCTACTTTTTGCTGACTGACCAATGCACGGACCTAAAACGGACTAATATTGTTCACGAAAGTGAATTATTTCTTTTCGGGGGTGGGTGTGCGCCATAGCAGCATTAATTCCTGCAGGCCCCTGAGGAGAACGCCTCTTCTGCCAAAGTGCACCACATACAACACCCCAAATATCACATTAAAATAGCCTGTAGAATAAACATCGCCATGCACCTCTGTCGCACTTGACAGGTGTGGCGTTATTCTCGGGATAAACATTTCGGACGTCATCCCCTTCAATTAATGGGCTATGGGTGCCTTGAAAGCAATGCATTTGGGTTGTATATCACGAACTTTTGCCCAAAGAAAAAGTTCCATTCTGTCAAAATCAAGCCCAACATGCATTGCTTGGAAGCCCCCTCAAACGAGGTCAGGTTTATTTACTGCGCATGTGATTCAATAGTAAATCACGATATATTGAAACTGAGCTGATCGAAATGTCCTCCTGGGTTGCGGGAGATGATGACACACTGTGAGTTTCCACTTCTTGTCCCTGCTCTGCCCTTTTTCTCTCGAAATAAACTTCTAATATCCATTTGTCCTTATACACTTATTTCGCTAAGGCTAGTTAGTAGAAGCACAAAACAGCAATGCGTAATAGCGTAGAGGAGAATTGAAATTGCAACATTTTGCAACAAATGATTCTAAACCTGCCCAGATCACGTAAGATTGTCTTGCGCTGCTGTTAATGCACACAATGGACACAAAACACAAAAGTCTCTTCTACGAGGCTATTTATTTCATTCACGATTAGAGTTTTTGTTGTTGTTGACGGCCCATAGATCCGGGGCTATAGCCCCGAATGCCCAGGTCTAACGACGCCACTGCAGCTTCATAAGAGACAAAGACTTGGGTTTTACGGTACCTTATTGCCAGAGTTGGAGACGGCTGATAAATTTCCAATTGCGAAACTCCCAGCAAAGCCTTTTCCCTTCAGCTGTGTGGGACAGAGACATATTTCATGCCAAGTGTGAAATCAGAGTGTAATCGTGCACAGAGTGAAAGACAAACTAATAAAAGTAAAACACAACAAACTTATTTCTTATGATCATATCCTGACAGTGACTACGTTTCCATGCACCATATTTCAATTAAGGACCATACAGAAGAAGATATTTTTCTAAACCTGCTTCTTTGAGCATTACAATGCTTTCACTCATCAATTAATTCCATCTTGTCATTTAAACTTTCAGGTTTGCATACATAAAAATGACCTCATCACCATTCTAAAAGTGTAACATTTTAGCCATGCTTTTCACTTTGTTTGTAAAGTGTCGTAGCAACAGAACAAGCTACCAAAATTCTTTGCATGAACATGTGAAGACGTAATCTAAAATTCCAACTAACATGTTTACATGCCACAATATTCTGATTAAAACAGGCATATGCCAGGTGACTTATTCAGGAATTTAGTAATCAGAATATCAGCTTAATCAGGTTTTGGCAACTGGAATACGGAACATAGGAACATAGAACTGGAACTCACATGCAATCTGAAAATTGTAATTATTCCGAATAAGGTGTGCATGGAAACATTGTGATTGGCTGCTTGAAATGGTAGTATCAGTATAAGTATATATACTTTTTTGATCCCGTGAGGGAAATTTGGTCTCTGCATTTAACCCAATCGGTGAATTAGTGAAACACAAACAGCACCCAGTGAGGTGAAGCACACACTAATCCCGGCGCAGTGAGCTGCCTGCTTCAATGGCGGCGCTCGGGGAGCAGTGAGGGGTTAGGTGCCTTGCTCAAGGGCACTTCAGCCGCGGCCCACTGGTCGGGGCTCCGGTTACAAGTCCAGAGTGCTAACCAGTGGGCCACGGCTGCCCATAACATGGTACATGTAGGATATGATACCTGTTTGATGGCCCCTTTCTCCACCAGTCGCTTCATGGACTGCCTAAGAAGGAATTTCCTTTTGTCCAGCTCCAGAAAGGCATATTTACTCATTATGTACTTCAGGATGACAAAGGCAGATGCACCAGTTCTCTCTTTGGAGCTCTGTAAGAGACAATATATTATCAACACTCACATCTAATGATTCATTCTCACCATCACTGTTGTCATTCCTTTCAGAGACACTTTGTCTGAACCCTTGATGAACCTTTAATGAAAATTTTTTTTGTGTAGACTGCTTTTTTAAACACGTTTTCAGCGGAAACAAAGAAGCCCCATTCTGCACTTAGAGGAATATTAATTATATCCTCTCCAAAACATAAGCTTTTAGTTTCCTTCATTTAGCCAATATATTTGAAAACAAGTCAAATCAATTCGCATTTGCACAACAAATGAAACACTGAATTGTTGCACCTGTTTTTTCTGCCATTTCAAAACTTTCCGCTAAGCACAACAAACAAAAATAGTGTACACTGGCAAAGTCAATCTAATCTCGTCATAACACGATGGCCTCTCATACCACAACGAGGCTGAATGCAAGTGGTTACCCCTTCCCAGTGCATGTGGATGGATCTGTGCACAAACCTGAATAGCTTCGATGAGGATGTCATGCACTTTGGGGTGCTGCATGACCGTCTTGTTGCCCGTCTTGTTGCCTGTGCGCTTGACGGAGGGCAGGGAAGCCCAGGCCGGGATGGACTTCTTGACCTTCTTGACCTTCACCTCATTGGTGCCCTCTTTGTCCCTGCAACAGTCCCAAACACCACGACATGTAAACATTAGCCAGGCGTTGTTCTCTAGCAGTTTTAGGGATTTCCTTTGGTTTAAAAACATCACCAAGACCAAGAAGATTTGAGCTAAGAGGAGATAAATTGAAACCACTAACTAAATGGAAAGCATGCAATCCCCCTACTTATGTTTCAACACATGTATCTAAATAAATTGTATTTACAGTGTTTGGTCACTGGCACTTTAAGTTAATCCCCACCTGTGATGTCCATTTTATGTTTATTAACGTCATCCACCATTATGTATTTTAGACCTTCATGCCATTCACAGGTCAGGAGGTTAACCACCCACCCAAACAGAACATCCCCAAACAAAACAAAGGGATTTACTCACTCCTTCTTGTCTTTCGATTTCTTCTTCTTCCCAGTCTCCTCAGTGCCTTCTCCATCAGCCTTCGCCTCCCCATCCGCCTCTTTGTCTTTCGCCTCTCCTTCTACTTCTCCTCCATCTCCTCCTTCTGCCGGGGCCTCTCCTCCTTCTCCTTTCTCCCCCGCCGCCTCCTTCTCTCCCTGGGTCTCAGCGGCTGGGGCTTCAGCCTCCTTTGCTGCCGCGGCCACTTCCTCTTCCATGGGCGCCGCCTCGTCAGAGTTAGCTGTGGATTCTAATCCAAAACCACTTGCATGTTAGAGCAACAGAACACCACAACAGATTACCATGTCTTCTAAACAGCATGTTAAAAAATAACTGCCTGTCAGATTAGTTTTGCAACCACTGTGATAAGAATGTGTTAGGGATGAAGTTAGTATGTGTCTAGTCTGTGAACACATATTTTGGTGAGCTGTGACCAATAAGCTGTACTTCTAAGGATGTGGTTTGAGAATGTTTGTTTGTTTATAAAATCTATGCTAGTAAGAAATTCTAAAACCTTCAAAAGGTGGGACCTGGTGATGAAACGGTTTGAGAATGGCCCCATACCAAATGAGCAAGCTCTTCTCTCAGATAGCATCCATACATTGTGCACCATGCAGTACTCCTCAATGTAAAGTTCAGATGCTGCTACTGCACTTGATAAGAATACTTACATGTACAACATGTCTGCAACTGGGCTTTTGACGTAAAGAAAGGGCATAGTTGTGGCTACTCTACGCTGAACTCAAAGACTCTTTTCTGGATTAATCTAACGTAGTTCTAATGTAATCTAAGTAATTCTAATCTATGAAAAGGACTGTAACTTTCTATTAAGTCACTGAAAGACTTAACTTCATGAATGCAGTCTCACAAATGCGATGAAGGGTCACACACCTTTGGCCTTGGGAGCACCGTCCGCAGGAGCTTGCTCGTCACCAGTCCCGGGTCCTCGACGTATGGATGCCCGACGCATGACTTACCTGCACATGCAGATAAACAGAGTTGTCGCCAAGAGGCCGAATTCAGACTCCTATGCTGCACAAGGTAGAGGAAGAGTCAGTGATGGTGCAAGGAGATGCACTCCTGTATTGAGGAGTGTCAGGTGGAAGGTGAGGGAAAATAGGGATGCTATAAAACAATTATCATCACCTACAGTTTACCAACAGCCTCAAGACACTACTGATTAAGTAGAAAAAGGGCCTCAGGCCGTTAGAGCCTTGTGTGTTTCATCCAATGGTTGCATCAGAGAAACTATATCTACTGCAGGATTGGAGACAAGTGTGCCAAAATATATACATCAGAGACACTATATATTGCAGGATTGGTGGCCGAATGCCTAAATATATAGTTAACAAACCACGAATGTGTGTTCTCTGTTAGAGGAGTGAGCACCAACATCAGTCACTGATTGAAAAATCTCTTGTGTTTTTCCCTAACTAGGAACGTCGGAGAGAGTGTCCATTTTCATTCATGTCATGCAAAATAAGGTGTGGGCAGAAGAAGTATTTCGTGTGCAATTTTTTGTCATTAACCGTATTCAAGGTAGCAGCTATATTGATTCATTGACTGCAGAACAAAAATTCGGTGTCAACAAAATGAGCAAGTGCAAATTAAATGCATGGCTGTAAGTGCACGACTAGTTTGACTGTACTCGAGACAAATGCAAAAATCGAGAATGGCCATTTTGTCTGTTTAACGATACCCTACACAGTAATGGCGTCGCATTGAGCAGATGGCAAGTTAAAAATGCAATGGAAAAAACGCAAGAGAAGATTCCGTGGTTATTTCGGAGTTTGCATGGTGCTCCTTAATTCGAATACCATACATTCCCTTACCTTTCCAACGCTCGGTTACTTAGGTGTTTATTCTGTGCTGCTTTTCCCTTAGCTACAATTCTTTCTTCAGACGTGCCCTTCCCCCTTTGGACGTACAAACACGTAGCAACGTCAGGGTCTCGTCATCAAGCGTGCCCTTTGTGTATGAACTCTTACCTTTGGAACTTGTCAGCCTTTAGGCATTCTATTATTTAGACGAAAAAGAAACTCCCAACAGTATATTCTTAATTATTGCAAGTGTAATGCAGTAAGAACCATGATTTAGGCACCAATACGAGATAAAATGACCGTGTGGATGTACTCAAGAGTTTATCGGATGAGAGCAATGATTAGTCGACCCGAAGAGATCTTTGTTGGGGGACTGGACGCGTTATTTTTGTGTAGTGAATTGTTTTACTTGTCTTAACACACGTTTAGTGGAAGTGGGAATTGGGGTCTTATTTCACTTGGAATATGCACAATTTCTATTTCTTTTCAAAATTAGCCTACTTAAAACCATGCAGAGTTTTGTAGCCTACGCTCTCAAGAAACTCACAACCACTGGGCTACTTTATATTAGTCTGCACATCATAGGCTAATTGCATATATTATGCAATAATTGCTAAATTCATAGGCGATTGGTAGTATGTGACTTTCATATTGTGAAGATCCGAAAGCCATGCAATCCAGTTTTTCTCTCCATGCAGTTTGTTGTAAAAACGCAAAAGAAAGCGCAACATATTGATGACCTCGCTCTCACAATGGCCCTATAAAAGTGTTGAGAACGAGATAAACAATTACCAGTGCATATCATTGATTGGTAAATCCTGTCCATTTATCAATGGATGGAGGCCCTCATTGCTCAATGCATCACCTGGTCCGCTTTGATCTTAGTGTCACAGATCAGTATGCTCATGCTGAACTGTGAAGAAAGGATTGTCACAAAAATCTAATACAGGAATTCACCCTTATGTACAAGTGAACACAAGGCAAACAACATAAAAACAACTTCTTTAAAACTTTCCAACAGATTATAATTAATCTAAACTTCAGAATAAATATCCAGTCCATGATTCTGGTGAAATGTTTTAATATTAGAGCTCAACTGCCAATCCAATGTCATTTCTCCCTTCTGTGCTCCTGAAGCAACAGTATTCATGGGTTTCATCCAGTCCCTTTCCACAGGTGTATAAAATCAAGCACCTAGATTATGAATGCAGGCATGGTGCTTGATTAATACACCTGTGGAAAGGGACCCAATGAAACCCATGGATTGTCTGGAAGTGAACCACTTTCCCTTCCCCATTTACAGAGCCTGGGGTGTGCACTAGTGTGTACTGTTTTTAAAGTGCACACTGCTATAGGAAGGATCATCAGAAACAATTCCCTGAATTTGACCAAAAGTTGATTTCATTACATCAGAATCGTGGACTAATCCTTTAATGAGTGGGCAGGGAGTGATACTGGGTCCGTTGAGAATTTTTGGAGGGGTGTTGGTGTTATCCATTGTAAAAGGTCACACAGCATGTTCTTAGACAGTCTTTAATGTATTCACATGTACTTTAAATTTGCTCTTCATGTCTGGAGAATAACAAGGTTGAAAAAACCCTGGCATGGTTTGGATTCACACGAGCACACACACACACACACACTCCTTCTCTATCAAGTCCCTGCTTTTCTCAGCATTCAGAGAAAGTTCTTGTGTGTATATGTGTGCGTATATCTCATGTCCTTTTGGAAGCTCAAACTTTTTTTCCCACAGAGCAAGCAAACCCTGCAACACCAGACTTTGGAGGGGTTATTCTATAATAACCTTTGACCTTGTACATAGTAAACGTCAACCATCTCGGTTTCCGCCACACCTTTCATCCAAAAATAACTTCTTCTGAAACTGTCTTCAACCAAACTCGGGAATCCGCAGAGGTTATTCAATTCACAATTATTATTACTGTAATGATAATTACTTTGTTATTTTCTATTGTCAGTGATGTTCTCCTCAATATGAGCTTTTTTCTGCAAATGTTAAATAAAAGGTCCGTCTTTGCAGTCTCTTAAAAAAATAATAAATTAATCAGGTTATAACCTGTTTTCAAGTCTCTTCAAAACGTAACAAAAAAAAAAAAAAAAAAAAAAAAAGTTAAAATTTAAAGCAAAAATATTTTCTATGTATAGTACACGTATGTAGTGCTCCCATTTCTGGAGATCTTCCTCAGGGGGGTTGAAGGAACGCAACAGAACATAGTAGAACCGCACTGCGAACGCATTCCCTCTGCCCCTCGGGACAGTGTTCCCTCAGTCCTTTGCTCCCATCTGGCATCTGGCTTTGTCAGTCCTTAGGGATGTGGACACACTGGCTAGAATGTGGTAGAACGTGGTGGAACGTGAGCGGAAACGCTTCCGGAGGGGTGTGATGGGTTCCAGGTCTTCTCTTCTCAGTTGTCCTCCGACTCCTCCTCAGCCTCGCGCAGCCAGGTGAAGAAGGCGGTGACGGACTTGAGGGCCACACCTTTGCCCTGCTGCTCCGCCGGGTCCTTGCTGGACTCCCAGAGGTAGAAGGCGTCCTCCGAGATCACGTCCTCGTCGTATAGACAGTCGAAGAACATACGGAGCAGGTCTGCGGAGGAGGAGGAGGGGGGCGGTCGGGGTGGGGGTGGGTGTAGACGTGCATGGTTAGGAGACGTTTGAAAAGGCACTCTAGATTTGGTGCTGTCACTCATTATCTTGACTTCCCTTTTCCAAAAAGCAAGATCTTACTTACAATCAAATCAATCAAAATCACTAGTTTAGGTTTAATGTGATAAAGTAAGGGCCAGTACTGGTAACTGATAGCTGCAATTGACAGTGTACAGCATCTATGAGAGCATCTTTAAATCTTTCTAGCAAATACCATGGAATGCATGTGTATGAGAGAGTAGATGAATAGAACATCGGGTACTTACTAGGAGGTTGATCAAGAGTTACTATCAATGCTTGAAGTGCATAAAGTGCTTGCAACTGGCGCTCAGTGTCTGAGTTAAGGTACTTCAGTAAGACAGGCAATCTCTTCTGGATGATAGCAGTGTCCACTCTGCAGGAGGAACTCTCATCTGAGGACAGAAGTGAAGAGAGGGAGACAGAGAGGGAAATCACAAGGAAGAAGGGGAGAGTGTTCAAGCACATGATGCTGTTTTATATTACACATGCTGGAGTTGATATCATTCACAACATACACAGTCTATCACCAGTCCAACAGCTAAAAGGCACAACATTGTATTTGTAGAACATATTATAGCATAGACATAGATTATGGAGATACATATGCACGTTTGTATTGTAAGGCAGCCGTGTGTGTGTGTGTGTGTGTATTGTAAGGAAATTGTGAGTGTGTTTTGTAACTTAGGTGTTACCTTTCACTGCCGCTTTGCACACTGCTGTCATTAAAGATCTCAGAAAAGGGGAGGAGCTCATCTGAGACTCATCTAGGTTGGCCTGGGACAGGAGGCAAGCACACAATGACAACACCTTTACATCAAGATCACCACAGCTGGACACCCACACACAATCTATGCCACAGATCACTATGAAGGCATACAGTATGGGATCATTCTCTTCAATTATTTATGTTCATGATCGGAAATATAAATTGAAAGTTACGTATGTAACTACTGTAATCCTGGTTGACCGCCAGGTCAGTAAGGATGAAATAGAACTCATGTAATGTAGTATTATAACAAAACAAAAAAAAAAAACACAGATTTGTTCACTTCTTCTAAAAGGATGCTCGTGTGAAGTTGCTTAGACAGAGTGTGAGTCACTAAGAGTGTCTACAAACATGGAGTGAGTGGACTAGTGAGTAACCGTCAAAGAAAGAAACAAAACAGAGATGCAATACTGTAGAAATAAAGAGAGAACTGGAGTAAGAAACACCAGGGAGAGAGAGAGAGAGAGAGAGTGTTGGGCGGGGAAAGGCGCACCTCCACCCAGTCGAAGATCTGCTCGTCACTGGCCATGTCCTCCAGGAGGAGCCGCTCTAGGTGGCGGCTCAGCTCCTCGGGGGAGAGGGGCGTCCTGGACAGGAGCGGCGGGGGGCTCTGGCTGTCCGGCTGCGTGAACTGCAGCTTCTGAAGAGAGGAGAGGAGAGAGCAGAGAGCAGAGAAGAGGAGAGGAGAGGAGAGGAAAAGAGGAGAGGGAGAGAGGAGAGGAAAGGGAGAGAGGAGAGGAGGAGAGAGCAGAGGAGAGGAAAAGAGGAGAGGAGGAGAGAGCAGAGGAGAGGAAAAGAGGAGAGAGCAGAGAAGAAAAGAAGAGGAGAGGAAAAGAGGAGAGGGAGAAAAGAGAGGAGAGAGCAGAGGAGAGGAGAGGACAGACGAGAGAAGGGACGAGGAAAAAGGAGAGGAAGGCAAAGACAGAAGACATTAGAAAACGAGGGGAGAAAGATTGCCGAGCGAGGACAGGAAAGCAGAGGATAGAGTAGAAGAAAGGAAAGAGAGCCAAAGGAGGCAGAGAAGAAGAAATGGAAAGAGAGAGGAGGGGTGAAAGATGAGGGTGAGCATAGAAAGGCAAACAAAGGGAGAAGTGAGAAGTTCAGTTAAAACAGGACAACATCTAACTGCAGGCCACGTAAACTGCCTCTAAATCCACATCTGCAGCTGCATTAAATTCACGAGGATCGTTCAACAGAGACTAAGTGTTGCTTCATGAATGAGAAGAGTCAGTGTGGAAGTCTGTTTGGGTTGGTAAAGAAGGACACTGTTCAGGACAACAGTTTTGGGATCATATACTGTAGTTGGATTATGGTTGAGGGAACCCAAAATCCTGCACTTGTACTGCAAAACTATTTGTTTTCAGAACAATTTGTTCACATTGTGTACCACTTTGTTCCATCACAAACAAATCAATACTGACCGGTGCCATTGCCCATATGAGACAGTGTACCTGCTCTGAGATGAAGGTGTGCACATCCTCTCCTTCGGGCAGGAAGTCACTCCAGTTCAGGCCTGAGTCCGTCCAAAGCGACCCCACTTTCCTATGGCTCTGAAGTACACAATCACATACAGTCACTCCCTGTCACTGAGTTCAAAATGCCTCCACTAGTTACTGAAAACATGCATACAGTATGGAGACTGTGCGGTTATTCTTAAGATATACGTCACATATATCTTTTTAAGATATATGTCACAGTGGCATCTAAGGATCGATCGATATCCTTATCTACAGATATCAATATCTACAGCTGATTTCTGTGCCTACAAAACACATTTCGTTCCCCTTCAAGGTGTTAAATCTTTCTCCGTGTCCACAAATTGTGTAATGGATTGCTCAGAGTAAGGTGAGAGTGTATTATAATGGAAATCATTGACAGCCCCATGTGTGATGATGGACTGGTGCAGAGACACTCACCATTTGTTTGCATAGAAGGTGCAGTATTTCAGCAAATAAAATCCCTGCTCTTCCCACAGGAAGCAATGGTTTGCTTAATTCACTGCAGCAGAGAGGTTGGGTTGGGTTGAAGTGGAGTGGGGGAGTGAGGAAGGGATGGAAAGACAGAGAGGAAGGTGAATATATTATTCCGAGCTCACCATCGGGACATGCACTTGTATTACAAAATACACTTTGAGGAAACCTGCCAACCTGCATGTCCAGTGGTGTGCGTATGCGGCTAATGTATGTGGGAGGGTGGGACACGTGTGCACTGAGCATGTTATCAAGAGGAGATTTCAGGTGCTAGTGGTGGATTGAGTTGACCTGTACATGATGTTTTGCAGTGCTGTGTGTGTGTGTGTGTGTTAGGAGCTGTGCTCACCTAAAGAGCTCTCTCATAGAGATGCCCCCTTCCTTGAGCAGAGGGCCCAGCAGCTGAGCCAGGTACAGCCAGATGTGGGGGATGTCTATGGCCATGTCATCCGCCATCTCCAGCGTCTCCCCAAACCTGGCAACACAAACCAACACATGTGTCACCTATGGGAATCCAGCTCTGGAATGAGCCAAAATGGCTGCTCAAACCTAAAAAGGGAGGTCAATTTATGTTAAATAATTAAAACGTGAAAGTTTAAATATCAAGAAGGAATTTATCAAATTTAGCGCACACTGCTGACAGATGAAGAATTGGAGAAAAGCCCTCAAAGCAGCCTATTATAAGGCTAAAATACAAAAAAGTTTAAATATCAAGAAGGAATTTATCGAATTTAGTGCACACTGCTGACAGATAAAGAATCGGAGAAAAGCCCTCAAAGCAGCCTATTATAAGGCTAAAATACAAAACAATCGCGGCTCTAATCTGGCCAAATTCACCTATTTTGCGCTCATGAATGAAATTCCGGGACAGAGATTGTTGAGACGTCATGACGCAGACACTACCTCTACTGCACGTCGCTGCTCTAGTCAGCATATGCTGGTTAACATGTAAACGGGAATATTCCGTTTCTGCTACACATGGAAGCATTTTATTATAAATATTGCAATAAACAGAATATGGTCCTTGTTGCTAGACAGGGCATAGTCCCCTGCCAGCCAGTGAGAAAATAGCATTTCTTGTCTCTGGGGTATAATTAGTTTTTAACACGATATCCATGAGTGGGGAGGTTAAAACAACCCTTTCAAACCTTTCTTTCAAAATACTTGCAATCACTCTGCTACTGATGGGCACTTTACAAGTTGCTGCATACCATAGTGATTTACGTTGCCATTGCACCTGGCAGATGCATGCAGCACGTTCATGTTCATAAAAGTATATTTATTTCAAATGACAGTGAAAAAACACCACCTGCACTAACAGCCCTGCCCAGCAATGAGCATGTTCCAGGTCTTAATAAAGCACACTACTGTTGTAGCCCCTCCAGTTACAACAGTAGAGGCCAGTGCTTGGCTGATGGCCATATCAACATCCTGTGTTTGACATCCATAGGACACATGTGCTGACAGACTGAGTACCTTCAGCGGGAGCACAGTTGTTGTGTGGGTGTGTACAGACGGTTCTAAATGTGTTTGTCTAGAGATGTGTTTATCTAGAGTGATTTACCGCACAGAGACAAAGACTATTCCTCACCACAGACCCTGAAAACCGCACTCTGACACCTGACTCATCCAGACACATACACAGACTCACCTATCCTGTGTGTTAGACTGCAGAGGTATGAGTCAAGCACAAGAGCCAACCGACGCTGGAAATGGAATTGCTACGAACAAACGTCCCCTGCTATTAAAAGTTTAAAGGTAACCTCTAGGAAGTGATGAGTGTGAGGCCAGAGTACTGACAACATTTTACAATAATCAGCCGTCCGCTACACAAATGCACCTCTCAGAGGAGACACGTGCAGTGTGGGTGGTCCTTCTCCTGTGTGATGTGTGTGCGGACCTGCTGTCAGGTATGAGTGTGTTGCAAACCCATTAGTTCCCACACTGCCGGCACCATTGCCAGAGGTTTGGAAATACTCCTGATCGGAGGGAAGCATCTGAATGGATGTGTCATTTTCATCAGTCAGTCTTTATTACCAGTGTATCGGGATTCAGTTAGCAGACCCCTTTATCCTAACAGACTTGCAGTACACACATTTTTCACCAGCGTTTGCTAAAATGCCAGGGATCGACACACTGAAAATAATGTGCATTTTCAGGGTATTGAACACTGATCCCGGTGTTGTGGCCCTTTATTTCTGCCCTCCGGTTGCCTTACTACCTGGCCCCTCACAAGCACTGACTAGTAATTTAAATAGTCGAAGACTCCCATACCCCCCACCCTCCTCATGTCTCCCCCGCCGTCCACCACAATGAGTGTCATCCACTCCACAGCACTATTGTTAAGCAGAAGAGCCTGATCAGCTGGAGACTTCGCTCACTGCCTTGCACAACAGACAGACTGAGGAAGTCATTCATCCCCAGGGCCATTGAACTGTTCAATGCATCACTTAAGGGAAGAGGAGAGATAGACTTCTCTGCTTAGTCTGTCTGCCTCTTCACCACCTACATGTCTTGAACTGTCTGTCCACTAGCCACTTTACCATTGTCTTCTGCCTCACTGTTTGCGTGCTTTATTAGCACATATGCACAACCCCTCCCTCCATGCCACAGCCGAACTGTGACCACACTTATACCTTTCTTAATATAGTTATTTATATATAGATATATAGACTTTATTCTTGCACTGTTGCACTGTTTGACTTACTAATTTGCACCATTCATTCACAAAGAGCACCTTACCTTACCTTATGCACAGAGGACCACAGGCTCAGTCCCTGCTTCAGTCATTGCAAGTGCACCTGATATATTAATCACCCACTATGTGGATACTGTTTTTTAGAATTGATTTAGATTAAGTTTTATTTAGTGTGATTTGTATTTTAGTATATTCTTTATCTTCTACAGTCCTTATTGCTTAGTGATATATATGATATACTTTTAATTACTTTTTCTGCTGTTAGTGAATGTGTGTGTGTATGTTGTCTGTATGCTACTGTGACCTTGAATTTCCCCTAGGGATCAATAAAGTATCTATCTATCTATCTATCTATCTATCTATCTATCACTCACCCGCGGTAGAGCTGCTCCCTGGGCAGGACGTCTTTGTGCAGCAGCAGGTGGAAGAACTGGCCCATGTGGTCGCGGGTCACCTGGCTCCGCTCCAGAGTGGCCTCCACGCCCACCCGCACAAACACACTCAGCTGAGGCGCCTGCTCCATCTCCTCCACACACTGCACAGCCTCCTGCACAGTGGAGATCGCACACGCACACACACACACACACACGTATGTATGAGCACAAATAAAGAACATGGACTGTATATGTCCACACATGTAGGAAACAAATGTGCTAGTTATCCAAATACAAACAGATGGTGCACATGAACACATACATTTTGTACAGTGTATGAGCGTGTGTGTGTGTGTAACGGAGGTGAACTGAGCTAGCGTGCTAGTTGCCCGTGTAAATCCTCACACCTCTAACCTTAAGAACGCTTCTAACCGCTGAGTTGGGAGCCTGGGCTTTTAGCTCAGTGGTTAGAGCGTTCAACTCCCATGCCGGTGAGTGTCGAGGTGGCGGGTTCGAGGGCCATGAGCGGCGGACGAATTACGACCTCTGTTACATGTGTGCGTGTGTTTTCAGAACACAGCTGTGCTGTACCTTGTAGTCATTGATGTGCAAGAACTCATCGATGATGGCGCGTGACTTCCTCTCCATTTCATCCTCAGGCAGGGCCGGCTTGGCTGGAACCACAGCTGGAGGAGTCTCAGCCTTCACTGTTGGACAACACACACACACACACACACACACACACACACACACACATCTGTTATCATGCTGTGTGCAATCCCTATGCATATGTCTATGTATAATTTATATAATGTTTATTTAAATGTATTATTTTTGTATTATCTGTATGTATTATTATGTATTATCCAGGGATTAGAAATGGTTCAAATAAACAAAAATGAAAAAGATAATTTATTGGATGAACGTAACCGAAAACGGGAACAAAACCAATTTCACTTGTTCCGGAGAGAAAACACTATTTTCAATTTTAGATAACCGGTTAATAACGGTATTGATCGGTCCCATTAACCTTTCTTTGAATAATATTCAAAAGTCTTCGGACTTTGATTTCTAGGGATCTGATTTTAATGTGGTTCTGCTGGTTCTTAGCCTGCTGCCTAGCAGCACGGCAGGATGAGCACAGTTCAGATAGAGCCATTAAGAAGCGCGTGAAAAAATACAGACTGGAGGAACTAAAGAGAGAGCTGGAGGCTTTGGGGGTTAATGTTGAAGGAAATGGACAAGACATGGATGAAAATAAAAATAAAAACAAAAAGACAGAAAAAGAACTCCAAAAGCTCCTAATAGAGGAGCTGAAGCAGGTCGAGGACGGCGGAACTGGCCTGGACAAGAGTGCTAGGGAGAGGGCAGAAGGACTAACTCTGCCCATGGAGATCCCAGAAGATGTCCTAAATGTTCTTCATGACCTTGATGCATTCTTGGACAAAGAGTTGGAAGACTCTGAGAGATATGAACATAACATATAAGCGATGACTATGTGAAAGCTGGGCTCGACAGTCTCTTAGATAAAGTGGACTCGACTCTGGGTGAGTAGAAGACATCCGCTCTTATTAAGCAATAAGTGGGCTACGTAAAAAGTATGCTCACATTTAAAACATCAAAATGGTTCAGCATTGAATTTCAATAAATTGTTCCCCTATTATGTTTAGCTTCAGAAGGACTGAAAGACAAAGAAAAGGAGAGGTTCTTAAGACAGGAAGGAGGAGGCCGAGCGGAAAGCCCATTTCTGGAGTGCCAGAGAGAACCACAAAGGCTCCATCCCCAGGAGGAGGTTTCGGGGGGCCAGACACAGCAGCAGACAGCTGACTGTGTGAACGATTGACAAGGACTTAACCATCAAAAACCATCAATAAAGCAGATACAATTTGTAGTGATCTTAATGTTTCTCCACGATTCATTTCTCAAATATAATTCTGCAACCTAATGACTCATACCAAGCTGTTCCAGTATTCAGTGTCCTGTATAATAGGCTAGACCAAACTAGTTGATAAAAAGGATTTTTGTATCCAATACTATTGATCTATACTGAAACATTATGTGAAATAACATAGGCTCCCAGAAACACTAGGGGAAATACCTATAGGCCTGTCATGCAGTTGGTAGCACCACACATAGGTTAGGCTATTACAGGGCTTGAAGCAAGGACATTTTCTGTCCCTGGAGTCAGACATTTTTTATTTAATATTACCGGTATAGATCTAATATTATATCTTATATTATAATTGCCTACTTTCAAATCTCGTCCCACAACTGAATTCAGGCACAGTTTTTTTAACAGTTAGCCTTGATATCTGATGTGCTTTGTGCCACCGACCATAAATTAATTTGTAAAGGCAATGTAATTATTAAAGGAACGTTATTAACCGTTCTTTTATAACGTTCTAACCAGTTACCATTTAGGAGAGGCCTTGAAACACTGGAACAGGAACGCAAAAATAATGTTTTTGCACAGAATGAACCAAATCATTCTGTTTTCAGTCCCTGGTATTATCTATGTAAATACGATACAATAAGCAAGTATTACTACACTATGTTGGTAAATGGATGTGCTATTAGTGTGTGTATTGTGTAGGAAGTGTTGTGTGCTCATGTGGCCTCACCAGGTCCTCTGGTAGTTCTGTTGCGGTCCGTGTCACTCCTGTCGTCGGTGCTGGCTCTGCGGGACTGGTTCTGGGCAGGGCTTTGGACGACAGGCGTGTCGGGTCCCTCTCTGCGCGGCTCCTCGCTGGCAGGCCCCTCCTGCAGGTCCTTACTGCTGCCCGCTCGGCTCAGGGGCCCCAGACGCACGGCCGGAGCCTGAGGCTTCTCGCCGCGCTCACGTCCTATGCTGCCACGGCTGGGAACACACACACGCACACACACACACAAATACCCATTTTAATTGGTGCGCGGGACAAATAATAAAATATATGCCTCTAGGGTCGCAGCTGGTGATAAAGAGGGTAAGAAACAGACTTCATTCGCACATCTTTGGCGCAACAGTGGGGTTTGGGCGATTGCTTTGCTTGGCTCAGGTGTCTGAGTCATAAACAGAATCAGTACAGATTGTAAATGATGCGTGCCTTGTTAAACGACTCCCCCCGGCCTCCTCCCTGGTCTGCTGGCATAGATGCCCCTCTGCTCTGGTGGGCTGGAGTGGTGTCCCACCTAGCCCTCCCTCACTCCCTAAGGGGGACATGTGCCGCCTGTCTGTCTGTCTGTCTGACTCTGCTGCTGCTGACTCATGTCTGAGGGGGCTGGCAGACGCTCCCTCCCTCCCTCCCTGACTCACTCACTCACTCACTCCCAACACATCCATCAGCCGCACCATTTACCTCTCAGACTAATTACAACCAGCCTGCTCTTAGCTCTCCCATCTGACTGTGTGTGTGTGTGTGTGTGTGTGTGTGTTTGTGTCTGTCTGTCTCTCTTTAAGTTCAAGTGTGGTGTGAGAGCACAGGTATGTGGAAAGAGTCAGGTATAGATGGGAGTATGGCCTATCAGCCAGATGTGATGCCCACCTTCCCAGAGTTCTCCTGGAGTCGTAGTCTGCGCTCTGATTGGCCTGAGGGCTGGGTGGGGCCGTGGAGGACTGCTGCAGGGCAGAGTAGCGGTTCAGACTGCTGCCCGTGGACCGGGAGAGCTCTGCAAATAAGATACACACACATTTAAAAACACATATGGTCGTGTGTGTGTGTGTGTGTGTGTGTGTGAGTGAGTCCACATGCATACCTATTTTAATTCTGTTTGTGTGTATGCCATCTACTCCGTAGTGGGTCTGGGTGTGAGTGAGTGAATATATTTATGTGAACACACTATTTTCTTACTGTGGTTAACTGTGTGTGTGTGTGTGTGTGTGTGTGTGTGTGTGTGTGTGTGTGTGTGGGTGGGTGAGTGTGTGTGTGTGTGTGTATACTCACCAGAGTCGCTGGCCTTGGCTCCCCCGCTGCTTCCCTTCATCCAATTGAGTTGAGCCCGAGGGCCCAGCTGGATCTTATCATCAATCTGAGGCTGCGCACACACACACACACACACACAAATAATCAACTCAGACTCTTGCTCTCCCATCTATCTGAACTCTTCTGTCTTCAGTATTTCTCTCTCCCTCTCTCTCTAAAACACATACACACACAAAATCAACTCATTCTGTTTCCCTACACAGCTCCTGTCTCACACTCACAGAGATCCATAATCAACTCTCTCTCACACACATACATGCATACACATGCAGACCAGGGATGGAAATTAAATATTTTTTCTACCTGCCACTGTGGCTGGTGGGGATTCCAAAATCTACCAACCACTCAACTTTTTTACCAACCACAAGAGAAACAGCATGAAAATGTGATATCATGATTATAGTAGGCTACCCAAAATGATCACGGTAATCTGCATTATTGCAATATGACTAAAATGTGCTGAGTTTGGCCCTAAACCTACCAGCTGTCCTCCAAGCACAGTAGCAACAAAACTAAAGGTCAGAACCACATTCATAAGCTATAGTGTCTTGTCATAAAAGTGGTGTGGCTCCTTTAAGACTCCGTTTGTGTGAGTTCTGGAGCATCCTATAATCCAACTCTCCACCTTGATCTAACTATACTGTACATCATCTGATTTAAATATTTACAGGTATCAAGGCTATATGTAACATTTAGCATTTATTTTCTATTTGGCCTGTTATGAAATCATGCACTGAACAATTTAAGCACAGCTCAGCTTTAAGAAATATAATATGCATGCTTAGAACTACATTGGAAAAACTCTAGTTGTACAGTTATCTAGGCTATATTGTTAACATTTATTTTGTATTTGGCCTTATCATGTATGACAAAAGCCCAAAGTTGGAGACCAGGTAGACATTTGCTTCAATTTCAAAACCGGATTACTCTTGAACGGCTACAACTTGTATAAGGGAATGCTTTACACCTTTGTGTTCGGTAAGTTCTGCTGTTTATTCTGATATACGGTTTCTAATTTCTTGAATGAAAAGTTTGTGAGATATTCCACCACGACGAATGGGATGACCGTCTGTCTGCCTCATAGGTCTAAATAGCAGCGTGTTGCGGGCCGGATTAAAATAGCTATACGGGCCAATTCAAAAGAGAACTATTTACGTGAGAATATTAGCCTGTGAAGATATAGCGCAGATCCACAGATCTCACTAGATTTATGTTTATGCAGTCATCCTGAAATAATCTAGCAGTGGCACATGAAAGCATAGTGACAGTTTCTTTATGGCAGTGAAGTGAAAGTGAAGCGCTGCACTATGCCTATACTGTAGGCTATGCTGCGGGTGGCGGCTCACTAGGAGTTGTTGTAGAACTTCAAATCAGCTCGATTTACCATTATAGGCTGGTAACGTTAGGCTACATGATCCTTACAGACACTTTCTTATTTTTAACCGTCAATAAAAATGAAAATTAGACCGGATCTGACTATTTGTGGTATGCTAGCTCTACCCGCCACAGTGGCTGGTAAGTTGAACAAATTCACCCGCCAGCGCACAAAACTACCCGCATTTGGCGGGGGGCGGATGGTTAATTTCCATCCCTGATGCAGACACACAAAGGCATACATACAGTAATCAAGTCATTCCATTTGCGCTCTCCTTATCTCTCTTTCACACACAGACACACACTTAACTCACTCTCAGACACATATCTCCCTCTAACACACAACTCATATCATAGACACAAAATCAACTTGATGACATTTTGTCTTGCGTAGTCCCACACTCATACTGAGTCACACTCTCTCACACACAAACACACGTTTCATGTTTCAACACACATAAATTCATTCATTCTTCAAAGCTCGCCATTAGTCATTTTCTTATAGTCTTGCTCTCTTACACACAGACAGGCGTGCGTACACACACACACACACAAATCACAGAGCTGGTTAGACTGACACACCATGTGGTTATGTGGTTGGCCTGTGCCGGGGTTTTGTGGTGTGGTCAGGCTGCAGTGTGCCCTCTCCACCAGCAGGTGGCTCTATGTCATGTCCAGATAGAAACTCCTGGCCTGTGAGTCAGATTTCCATAGAACACCACCTTGTCCTGCTGACTGCACATGTGACAGCTGTGTTTGTGGGACTGAAGAAAGACTGTGTGTGTGTGTGTGTGTGTGTGTGTGTGTGTGTGTGTGTGTGTGCAGTGTGTGTATAGTGAGTAAGCAAAATGCATGTATCTTGTGTCAGCCACAGGGACAGTGATTGCAGTTTGAGTGATGTAGTTAACGTGGTGTGTGTGTGGAGTGTGCAGGGTGTGTGTTCATGTCCAGGCAGCTCAGTTTAGGCCTCTGGGTTTGACCTTGGAAATGTTCAAAGTGAACAGTGGCAGCACGCAATGAGGTCAAACTTGCTGTGTGGAGAGGGAATTCCTGGGGTTTCTTAACCCAGTGTGTGTGTGTGTGTGTGTCTAACCTTGGAGATCTTGGGGATCTTGGCGGGGTCGATGGTCCTGCTGTTTTTGCTCATGGGCACAGTGCTCCAGCTCTCCTCTCTCTGGGAGCGCTCCTCTCGCTGGGGACGCACCTCTCTCTGGTCTGAGGACACACACACGCACACACACATGCCGCCTGCGTGCATTACTTGCGCACACCTGCAATACGCGACACACACACGCACGCACACACACACACACACACACACACACACACACACACACACATTTGAGCTCACTGTTCTGGTGACATGTAGTCTATGGCCACACACTTTAGCAGATCATATTAGGCATGCTGACCCAGTGTACCGCTACCATTTCACCCCCACAAATAATCCTTTTCAGCACAGTAAAAACCTGCATGAACCTTCACTAGAGCCCAA
The DNA here is from genome assembly GCF_017589495.1 of Alosa alosa. Taxonomy (NCBI): domain Eukaryota; kingdom Metazoa; phylum Chordata; class Actinopteri; order Clupeiformes; family Clupeidae; genus Alosa; species Alosa alosa. The sequence goes on along the minus strand of NC_063198.1, from coordinate 13,467,969 downwards.
CCCGTCGAGCATCACCCATCAGGGTCTTTGCGGACACAGTAGTAATTAGTTTGGACACTTTCCAGCCAGCAAGAAAATCCATTCATCTGTGCGAGGGAATCACTGGCTCCCTCCCTCCCTCCCCTGTAGTGGACTATTGATCATCAATACAGCTGCGCTTCATTATCTTTGATAGGCGTGAAGCGTGAACAGAGTCCTGCACAAACCTGAGTCACCAAACCAGCAGCTAGAGATTACATCACACACAGAGCTCTCCTACTGGAAGACGTAGAGGCTGGTATCACACAGCTCACAACTTAGATTTAAGCAAAAAGCCCTGAGAGGCCGTAGGTTACACTGACTCTACAACAGCTAAGGGGCGTTGTAGCTGTTGTAGAATCAGTGTAACCTACGGACTCGAGTGGCTTATTGCTTTTCTAAAACTGTTACTTGAAATACCTGGCAAAGTTTCATAAAGTAAAGGCACAGCAACTAGAAATATAACAAGTTATTCCTAGATAATCATTCTTCCGCCAAGAAATATATTTCCCCTATCTGAATGGTTGCCAAGCAACGTCGAAACGCAGCTACTTTAACTTTTGTATCAAGTTATGGTAGCTCAGTAATATAGAGCGAAATGCGGTCAAGGTGCATGTTTATGCTGCATTTTACAACGGCATCGGACGCGATTCAGCCAATCACAATCAAGGACAGGAAGTATCAATTTTAGAAAGCCGGGGAACACACGAATGGAGGAAATGCAGCTCTGTACTACATGCCATGAATGACTTTGGCTCCACAAGTCTGTTTAATGAAGGTGAAGGCCAGCGTTCAGCAGACACTTTGATCCAAAGCGACCAGATATTTGAAACGGTCGGGTATCAAACCAGGGATCTGCATCGAAGCCATGACAGTAACTGCTATTAACACCAGACCCAAGAAGTGCAAAGGTTCCTAAAACCCCTCCCGCGCAGCCACATAATTGGTGCTCAGTTTGCCTTTCAGGAGCCTTGAACTGCACTTCAAAGACCTGGCCAAAATAAAAACCAGTTTGGTGTAACATTTGAAATCCCTCTCACATCCTGTTTCAAACGCTTTCATTCTTTCATTCTGTGTAAGATTTTGTCCCACAATTTTCACATTGTGTGTGCGTGTGTGAGCTTATTAGAGGACCTTGTGGTGGCCAGTCACCACCCCCTCCCAAACCCAGGGATGTGCTGTGCTTGCTTTGTGGATGGCGAGAAGCGACTCTGCCTCTTTCCAAATTTCCAGGGCTTGTGGCTCGGGTAAATCATCCGCTCTTCAGTTGTGCTGACTTTTCTAATACACTTAATACCCCTTTCCAAACCCATATCCATTCGTGTGATGTTTCTGGAGCCCATGCACAGCACTTCATTTTATAATGACTGTCAGAGGGGGTCAATATTGAAGCCACTGCACTCAGCAGTGCACACAGAGAGAGAGAGAGAGAGAGAGAGAGAGAGAGAAAGAAACAGAAAGGGAAAGAGAGGAGGAAAGGGAGAGAGAGAGAGTGAGAGAAAAGGAAAGGGAGAGCGAGTGAGAGAGAGGGAAACAGAAAGGGAAAGAGAAGAGGAAGAATGAATGAGAGAGGGAGGGAGAGGGAAAGAGAGAGAGAGAGAGAGAGAGAGAGGGAGGGAGAGGGAAAGAGAGAGAGAGAGAGAGAGAGGAGAGGGAAAGAGAGAGAGGGAGAGGGAAAGAAACAGAAAGGGAAAGAGAGGAGGAAAGGGAGAGAGTGAGTGAGAGAATGAATGAGAGAGGGAGGGAGAGAGAGAGAAAGAGAGAGAAAGAGAAAAGGAAAGGGAGAGCGAGTGAGAGAGAGGGAAACAGAAAGGGAAAGAGGAGAGGAAGAATGAATGAGAGAGAGGGAGGGAGAGGGAAAGAGAGAGAAAGAGAGAGAGAGAGAGTAAATCACACAGAGAGATAGCTAGAGTGACTGACGGAGAGGAGGAGAACAGGACAGGGAGAGAGAGAGCGAAACAGAAAGAGACGGCTAGATAGAGGTGCGGTCACTCTTGTGTGCTCTGCCTCCCCTAAGCCCCCAAGAGGATTTGGTTCGGCGCTGCGCGGTGGGTGCTGGGTGTGGTGTTGGAGTGGTGCTGGCGCGGGTGTGGTGTTGGAGTGGTGCCAGCGCGGTGTGGGTGTTGGAGTGGTGCTGTGTGGTTTTGAGTGGTGCTGCGTGGTGTGGTGTTGAGTGGTGCTGCGTGGTGTGGTGTTGAGTGGTGCTGTGTGGTTTTGAGTGGTGCGGTGTGGTGTTGAGTGGTGCTGCGTGGTGTGGTGTTGAGTGGTGCTGTGTGGTTTTGAGTGGTGCTGTGTGGTGCGGTGTTGAGTGGTGCTGCGTGGTGTGGTGTTGAGTGGTGCTGCGTGGTGTGGTGTTGAGTGGTGCTGCGTGGTGTGGTGTTGAGTGGTGCTGTGTGGTTTTGAGTGGTGCTGCGTGGTGTGGTGTTGAGTGGTGCTGCGTGGTGTGGTGTTGAGTGGTGCTGTGTGGTTTTGAGTGGTGCCGCGGGTGGGTGCTGAGTGGCGCCGCGGGTGTAGTGCTGGAGTGGTGCTGCGTGGTGTGGTGTTGAGTGGTGCTGTGTGGTTTTGAGTGGTGCTGTGTGGTGCGGTGTTGAGTGGTGCTGCGTGGTGTGGTGTTGAGTGGTGCTGTGTGGTGCGGTGTTGAGTGGTATTATGTGGTGCTGCGTGGTGTGGTGTTGAGTGGTGCTGTGTGGTGCGGTGTTGAGTGGTGCTGTGTGGTGTGGTGTTGAGTGGTGCTGTGTGGTTTTGAGTGGTGCTGTGTGGTGCGGTATTGAGTGGTATTATGTGGTGCTGTGTGGTGCTGTGTGGTGTGGTGTTGAGTGGTGCTGTGGTGTTGGAGTGGTGCTGTGTGGTGCGGTATTGAGTGGTATTATGTGGTGCTGTGTGGTGTGGTGTTGAGTGGTGCTGTGTGGTTTTGAGTGGTGCTGTGTGGTGCGGTATTGAGTGGTATTATGTGGTGCTGTGTGGTGCTGTGTGGTGTGGTGTTGAGTGGTGCTGTGTGGTTTTGAGTGGTGCTGTGTGGTGCGGTATTGAGTGGTATTATGTGGTGCTGTGTGGTGCTGTGTGGTGTACGTCAACGCTCTCTGTTGGGTTTTGCCGACGTTCGGGGTGTACTACACAGTTTATGATGTGTATGCGTTGAAGCGAGTCAACAACCAGTCACTGCTGTTAGCTGGCAGTGGAGGGTAGTTAGCTTGCTAACTTGTTGATGTTAAATAGTTGGCTCACACATTTCAGACGTGTTTTGGGGTTACAATAAGAGCTTTTTTAAGAATGTACATTTTCTTGCTAAGTTTTACAAAATCCAAGCATTATATCCAAATACGGCTGTCTCGGACCATATACCGAACTCTGTGTGTTGTTTTTGAAAAGATGTTGAAAGACGCTTTTGCGCATTTGCACACAACCACAATTTGATTGGCTGGCATATACATTGCTCCGTGCTGGTGCAGTTGAGTAGTGCAGTACATTCTGACAGAGGTGACAGGAGCAAAGCGACATCACATACCACAACCACAGTACGCTTGGGCAACGGATGACGTAAGCCCATGTAAAGTGAATGAGAAGCGTCTCTGTCAGCGCATTCAGTGCCAGCGTGTGAGAGCACCGTTACTGGCCGGCTGCTGCTGCCCCTACTGACCTGGCCTCCTCTTGCTGTCCTTGTTGAGGAGCTGCTGGTGCACCTTGCGCTGCTCCTCCTGCTCCTCGATCTTGGCCTCCTTGTGGATCTGCTCGATGGTCTTGGGGCCCTGGTCGGGCCCGGGCCGCCGGCCACCCAGTTAGTTAATCCCCAATAATAATAAGGTCAGTCAACACAAGCACAGAGAAAACGCAGCAAAGCAAAACCTGATCACGGGCATACGTCATGTCAGCTCTAACATTATGTGTGTGTACATGTATGTGTGTGTGTGTGTGTGTGTGTGTGTGTGTGTGTGTGTGTGTGTGTGTGCACGCTGGGAGTTAACCAACACTAGCAACATGGCTTTAATATCCATAGTGTGCACATATAAAAACATAATGGAAAAGCACATTTCTGGACTGTACAGTGAGTTGATGTTTATAATGGAATCTGCTAAATGAATAAATGTATATTACGTTACAATACATTTGGCTGACCCATTTTTAGCCAAAGCGACTAACAACATGGTAAACAGTTTAAGCTTTTAATGTATGTATGTATGTTACACAGGACGTGCTCCTTAGGTGGGCCTGTACTGTAAAGCCAGACATGAAATACAGGAAGCCACCAGTTCAGCCTCATTACATTCACTCCAAGGTGAGGACAAAGAGGTCAACCCACCAGCCGGAGGTCAATGATGTCCTGCAGCATGAAGCGTATCCGTGACGACGTCTTTCTCTCCTTCACAATCTTCTCCATCTGGTTGAAGTACTGGTCCATGCGAGGCTGGAGAAGAAGAAATGAAAAAAAAAAGAAGAAAAAATGAAAATTCCCCCCCTTCTTTCCATCCCAAATCCAAAGGCTCCTTCACTCTCTCCGTTATTCCCCTTCAGGAAGCAGAGGACTAAACAGAGGACTAATTCCAGAATCTTTGGCTGTTATTTGCGTGCTGCAGACGATGCTCAAGTGCTTGCTTTCATCCCCTAAGTGCAGTACGTCTTCCCTCACTCACTCCAGTTTTGACTCTCTGTCTTTGGATGTGGAGGCAGAGTTGCAATGATTAATGTGAGCTGCCAGCACGAAGTCTCATTGAAGAACATTAACGTAAAACATTTATGAGCGTAATAAAGGGTGACACAAAGGAGAAACAGGAGGAGACAAATGAGGGAACAGGAGGAATAAAACAGATTTAGGATGCTCAGGGACGGTTGCCCGTCTTGGATGAAAACGCTCTCTAAACAAAGTTTTTGCAAGATACATGAAAACCATCTAATGCCACATTGTCTTTCCCAATAGATCATCTGGAGTATTACACATGCAGACACACACAATCTCACACACACACACACCTCTTTCTTCTCTCCCACCACTTCCCCCTCCATCACTCAGAGTTGGGATTTGTTTTTCAGTGAGTGAGTCGGAGTGTGTGTGTGTGTGTGTGTGTGTGTGTGTGTGTGTGTGTATGTGTGTGGCTGTGGGGCATGTCATTAATTCGCCCTCTTGTGGTCCTGTGTTCATAACAGCGAGGTGAGTTGCTCAGTCTCTTCTTTCCACCTCTCCTCCGCACCCACACACCTCAGTACAAGTCTATTTTGGTCCATCCCTCTCCTCTCCACCTCATGCTATATAAACATCTCTCCCTGGCCCCCCTCTCTCTGCACTCTGCGTCTGCACTGGGTATTGATCACTTCTTCCCTCATTCTCTCCATACTCCATTTCTCTCTGAAAGACTCTTTTCCGTCTCATTGTCTCAGTAAAGGACACACACACACACACACACACACACTCACATACACACATACCCACACACAAAACAAAACCACACACTAGCACACACACTACAACACACAAAGAAGAAAACTACACACCAACACACACCCACACAAACACACACACACACGCACCATCCCTACCTTGGCCTTCTCGAAGTCCAGGTCCTTGCCAATGGTGGTGAGCAGGCGGCACAGGCACTCCAGGCTCTCCTCGTCGTGGTTCTTGAGCAGCTTGACCACACAGTCGTGCATGATGGCCTCAGTCAGCATCTTCAGCTTGAAGAGCTCGCCGATGAAGCGGATGTTGCCGATGGAGCGCCGCCGTGCCTTGTCCTTGGCCTCCTCCAGCTCCTCCTGCAGACGCTCACGCTCAGTGGACTGCAGTGGAGGAGCGCAGGAGAGGAGGTGGGGACAGAGAGAGAGAGATAGAGGGAGGGAGAGAGAGAGAGAGAGAGAGAGAAACAAGAGGAAGAATAGGGTGGAAAAGGAGAAGATAGGAGGAAAAAGATAGTTGGGTTCAGTGGTTACTCCAACTTCATTCTGCTCATCTCACATTTCACAATCAACTGATGAACTTAGAAACACTAGAGGTGCCTTCAAATTCGCAAACATAGCCCGAATGTTTGCTAACAGTTTTCTGTTTGCCTAGTTTTACATGAATGTTTGCGAACACTCGCAAACAGTTTGAGTACATAGTTCCTTGTGAACATACAGAGAAGCTGGACGAAGAGTTACTGTGGAACATTTGGAACATTTACACAAAATCCTTCAAAATTAACTGTTCAGAGAAAACATGTTTTTCACGAACGTAGCCACTGAACGTAGCCACTGGCGAATTTGAACGCACCTTACAATCATTCCGTTTAGAAGCTGCACCCGTCAGAAACAGACTAGACACACATTCAATGAAGAGCAGAGAGACGCTTTTCAAACAGCTCTAATATGTTCATGCCGCAGCTGGCGGAACACCAAGTACCGGTACCAACTATAGAGCAGGGTTCCCACTCTAAACCAAATGTTAAATTCCATGACTTTTACCTGACTTTCCCTGACAAACTGAAAAATAATTTCCATGACTTAGGCCATCCTTAAAAATATTTTTGTTTGCAGTAACAGCCAAAAAAAAAATTAAAAATGGGTCGGTAGGTAGGTCAATATTTTTTTTTTTCAAGATTCAAAGTAAAAAAAAAAGTACAATTTTGGTCATGGTGATTACGTGAGGAATGAATTTACACCAAATGTGCATATCGCGACGTGAACTGACTGGGTCTTCAACCCGCGGCCTTCAGGCCCATACCACCACTTAATTGTAGGGCTCCATGTTTAATGACATCGATAGCAGAAACGCTTGTTTTCTTTTTTTCGCCGATCCGCTGGTTTTTGATCAACTGCGCAGCAAATTATCAGATGAAGCACCGGCCTTAATTCCACTCCACTACTCCGCTGACCAGCAGTCTCCATGTTATGGACCCATATTTTGAGAAATGCTGAATAGACCACAACCAATTTCAATACTCCTTCACACGGTCACCGCTAGACTAGGGGAGAAGGGATGAGAAAGATCTGGCCACAGTTCTTCCAGAACTTCGTGCCAAGTAAAAGCCGCTTATCAGTTTGTGTGAATGAAACGTTTGAGGGTTATAGTGTGACATGCGAAACCCGCATTTTTTTTTTAAGTGAGCCACGCTTGCATGTAGGGAATTTATATTCACAATACTTGGGCCTACTAAAAGAAATATTATTTTTATTGCATTTGTATTGGTTGTTTAGAGTAAAAAACACAATCGGTCGGTATTAACGCAAGTTTCCAACCGGCAAGTCGGTCGGACTAAAAGGGGAAAAAAATAAATATTTGGGTCGGTTCTAAATTGACAGGGTCGGTCGGGTTACGGCAAACGAAAATATTTTTAAGGATGGCCTTACCGGTACAATATAATGAATGGTACAATATATCTACCAATGATTTCAGAGCATCTGCGTAGCATTCAAGAATCTTTTACTTTTTTAGAGCGGGAGATGAATAAATGGGCATAGAATAAACAAAGTTGGGCTACTCAAGCAAGCAGTACAGCTAATAACCAGATATACACCAATTCTGTGTGGAAATATTTGTATCAATGTATTTTGGAAAGTAAATTGTAAACTGCTACAACAAAATCCCAAAAATGATCAAATTCCCTGACTTTCCATGTCTGGAATAGACTTTCCAAAATTCCATGATATTCCAGAAATTTCATGACCCGTGGGAACCCTTATAGAGGCAGAGATCAGCGACTGTGCTGCAGCCGGAACATGGTGGACTAGGTGGAAATCAGGGGTCAGGTAACACCATCGGCGTGTCTGTTATGGGCAATTTTAGCATACAGATGAGTTGCGTCAAGCTGAGTGGACAGTGAAGAGAGAGCGAAGTTCTACCGATGTGGCTGAGTCCAGCTCCTTCTGCTTGCGCTCGAACACCACGTCGTCCACCTTGTCCCGCTCAAACTCTTTCTGGCAGCGGTTTAGCAGCAGCTTGCGGAAGTTCACTGTGGTGTTGGGCTTGTCAGTCATGGGCACCTTCAGCTGCATGTGCAAGAGAGGGCAAAGAGAAGGTTAGAAAAGTGTTTCTGTGAAGTTGTGTGTCTGTGTGTGTGTGTGTGTGCGTGCGTGTGTGTGTCAGGGTGTGCTTTGTGCTTTGTTTCATTGAACCATTATTTGATGACGTCTGTTATGGGAAAGTTTTAAGATAGCATCTAGACAAAACGCAACATTACCATGGAAGTGGTTTAAAGAGTGAGCTATAAAGAAAGAGGGAGTAGGAGAGAAAGAGAGAGAGAGAGATAGAGAGAAAGAGAATTGATAGAGATTGATAGAGAGAGGAGGAGAGAGAAAAACAGAGAGAAAAAACGAGAGAGAAACAGAGTGAGAGATAGAGAAATAGAGAGAGAGATAGATAGAGAGGTAGACTGATAGACAGCGGAACAGAGAAAGACAGGGGGGAAAAACGAGAGAGAGAAACAGAGAAAGATAGAGAGAGAGAAAGAGAGAGAGAAAGATGTAGAGATCAACAGAACAAGGCAATCCAAAGACACCCAGCTGGCCGAGTACACAAACGGGAGAGGTCTAGTCACAAAAGCAAACACTTAGCACCGTTGGAGCCGAGCACTGGCCGACATCTGAGAGCCTTTAGGGGCAGCGCCACACAGGCAGGTAGAGGAAAGGAGGGGGGGCCTTTGTGCCACACAGCCATTTAGTTAATGAACGACCAGTGACTGAATGGCCACTGGGCTATTAGGGGCCTCAACGGGGCCTCTGGGAATAACACAGGGGATTTCTTAGGCAATCAGCAACAACGGGATCAGAAGGATGCGAGCAGCGTCCGTTGCCAGACACCATCTCATGTGTGCCATGCTGTTAAGAGACGCCGGTTGACTACACAATACATCTAGCCCTTCAACAGGTACGGCCAGACCCTGTGTGGTTAGAACGTTCTAAAGAAGAATATTTGGGTCCATTGAATTCCATAAGATGGAATTTTAGAATCTGTCATATGTTGATGAAAGTAGTGTGAGAGAATGGTCAAAACACCCTTGCTGAAGGCCAAGCACACTGGAGCTTGTATTTGTTCAGGCACTTAACTAATGGTGGTGTTCTTTACACATCCCTGTGCTAAGTGAGCCATGTGACCTACCGTTGCCAGGCAGCGGCACATGTTGGCGTAGGCCACGGAGAAACTGGGCTCGTCGATTGCCTTCTCGAAGACGAGGTCGATGACGCCTTTGAGGCGCTCCTCCGTGTCGATGGTCAGCTCGCTCACTTGCTTCATCAGCTGGTTGAACATCTGCGGCGTCAACTTGTTTAGGATGCTGCGCACCTTACGGAAGAGCTCCTGAGGGAAATGAGGACACACAGCTTAGTTCTTAGTTCAACTTCGTTCCCCCACGCCATCAGAGAGGGTGAAACTTAGTTCATACGTGAGTAACACGTATGTGTACAAGTCTGTGGCATAAAGCTATGCAAAGACCTAAACAGACACATCACCCCACCAAACACACACACACACACACACACACACACACACACACACTCACACTCACTGCGTTGGCATCTCACCTGTGTCTTAACGGTGTCGGGGTCGTTGCTGGCAGCGGGCATCTCCCTCTTCATGCCAGGCTTCCAGGCATTCTCCGCCTTCTTCAGCTGGACGTCGTCGTTGACCGAGATGTGGGTGATGATCTTACGGGGCTGTGGCCGGCGTGGGCAGACACCCAGCAACTGGTTGAGGGGGGACAAATGGGGACAAGGAAGACAGCAAGAGCCTTAGTGATCCATTTAGCGGTCACACTCTCTTTCAACCGGCAGCCTGTGTTAGCCCAGCCGTTGCTTTGAGACCTAAATTATGGTCCCAGGACACTCTTCAGGGCTTCTTTTTTTACCTCAGCAAGTTTAGAACTGAACACGCTCACCTCTAATTAGTCCCAACCGCAGGAGTATGTGTTTAGTGCTGTGGCACTAGTATAGCAGTATGTGCCTACACATTCACGTCAATATGTGGGCGCATTTCTGAAGGGGAAATGTCAGCATGAGAGTGCACTGGTGGGTGGGCGTGTGTGTGTGTGTGTGTGTGTGTGTGTGTGTTTGGATGTAAATGCTCTATGGACTCACCGGAGCACCTCTGCCACCCGTGATAGGTCGTCCGAAGTCGGCGAAGGCGGGGGTGAAGTCGGGGCCCCTGGAGATGACCCTGGGGTCTGGCGCTCGGCTGGGCAGCTTGTTCTGGTTTATCTGGGGGGGAGGGAGAATCAGCACAGGGTCCTTGCATCAGCACTGCAATACCACTCATTTCCAGCAGGGGGAGGGGGCGAGCACCAATCCACCGCCGGCAGATGAATGAGAACGGCGCAGAGAGCTCTCCACCCCTCCCCCCCCTCCGCTCCGCTCCTCTCTGCTCTCCATACTACCCCTGAGCCACACCGATGATCCCAGAGCTGAGAGGAAGTCCACCCTCTTTCTCTCAGGCTCTCTGTCTCAATCAGTCAATCAACAATCTGTATCAACACCAGATTGGGCAAAGCCAACCCCATCAATCTTGACGACCACACCCGGAAGGAAAAGGGCATGTGAGACATAACGAAGATTCAGGCAGACAGAAACAGACAAATAAAGTGTGATGTGGGAGAGAGAGAGAGAGAGAGAGAGAGATTGAGAGAGAGAGAGAGAGAATGTTAGAGAGGGAGAAAGAGTGAGAAAGCCAGAGAGTGAGAAAGAGAGAAAACGAGAGAAAGACTGTAAGCGTGAAAGAGGGAAAGAAAGAGAGAGAGAGAGAGAGAGAGAGAGAGAGAGTGAAACAGAGTGAAGAGAGGTTGATGGAGTGAGACAAGTATATTGGGGGGAGAGAGGGCCAGAGTGAGAGAGTCAGTGTGACAGGAGAGAGAGAGGGAGGAAGAGAGAGAGGGGGGGGGGGAGAGCAGAGCAGGCCCACCCACACCTCTGGTAGAGTCCAACTCAGCTCAGGAGCCTTGGCCACATGTGCTCTGAGAGAAGTCAAGCTAGGAACCTGCAAGGGAGCACACACACCAAAAGCCCACCGCCACCCCCATTCCCTTAACACACACCGCACGCAGCCTGGCCGTTTGTTTCAAGCTCTTCGTTTGAGGGGTGAATTATCCCCCTCTGCCAACTCTGACATAACACCACTGCAATTTTAATGAAAACAGGACCTTTATGTGTTGGGAGAGAGGGAGAGAGTGGAAGAACTAGACAGAGAGAGAGAGAGAGAGAGAGAGAAAGGGGGGGCGAGTAGAGTAGAGTAGAGATGTGGATGTTTAGCTGGATAAGACATGGACAAGCCGAACAGTCTTCTAATCATTTAACAATCTTATCAGGGCGGCTCTTTACAACTGCTCTCCTGGCTGGAACCAGAGCGGGGAGCTAGCTTTAGAGGAGAGGAGAACAACTGACGCTGTGTTTCCCTGAATGGCTTTGACCAAGGAAATCAGTGTGTGTGTGTGTGTGTGTGTGTGTGTGTGTGTGTGTGTGTGTGTGAAGGTTTTAACATGCTGCTCATCTATGTCAGACTGTAATCAGGACTTGGTATATGTTTGTTATGTGTGATGAGAGTGTGCGCGATGAGCTCGTGTGTTTTTAAGCAACATGCAGGTATATGACAGGTTTTGAACAATGACCACTGTGTGCGTGTGTGTGTGTGATGTGGTATGTGTGCGAAAATTTGATGTAGTGTGTGTGTGAGTGATGTGGTGCCTCTGTTAGAATAGACGTGGTGTGTACGTGCATGTCTGTGTGTGTGTGTGTGATGTGGGTATGTAATATGAAAGTGTGTGTGTGTGTGCGTGTGTGTGTTATGGTATGTAATGTGAAAGTGTGTGTGTGTGCTCGTGTGTGTACCTTGTCCAGCACCACATCGCTGATCTGTGGGAGGCCCTCAGGCTTCTGCACGCAGGCCGGCATGAACTGGAACCCCAGCAGGAAGTCCCGGTTGTACTGCCTCTTACCATTAGCCTGCACCAGCTCTGTACCACACACACACACACACACACACACACACACACACACACACACACACACGTGGGAACAAAAGGTTAGAGGTCAGCACAGCTTGGTCCAATCACAGCAGAACGCACTGTTAAATCATATCAAGTCAGCCCTGTTGCATATGCAGCCAGCTAACAAAACTTCATAATGGAATATGTAAAGCTTGATCCAGGACAGCCATCTAAAGTGGTGTTGATCAGTGCTCTAGCATTGAGGCCTATGACTTCCATAACATATTTACATACATACTAACATTGCGTCACTTTTGTATTCCTTGGCCACTGCTCGTGTATTCAAGCAGTCGGCTCTTAGAGTAACGTGTTTATGTCTGCACTTTAGAGTGTAGTAATGCATATTTATGTATTTGTATACAAAAGTATATGTTATATAATTGCAAAACTCTTACACCTTGTAAATTGCACCTTGGGGACAAAGAAAGTGTTTTTAAACTGAATTGAACTGAATAAAGCTCCTTGCTGAGGAAGTGTTAAAAACTAACTGGATGCATGTAACTGCATGTCATGTGCCACAACTAGCTTACACTTCACATTTCTTCACAGAGCGTGCGTGACAAGATGAGTGTTTAGTGTTGTTGGCACATAGTGTTGCTCAGTGGGGGGGGGTTAGCCCCCTGTTGCACTTTCTCCTACGGGCCCAGTCTTGAAGCTGTGCTGTACAAACACACAGTATGTGGCTCCTCTTCAACAGTAATTACACCTGTCCATCGCTCACAAGCCAGCGGTGGAATCAAATCTCCCATGGTGCATCTGGGGTGGCGCCTCGACTCGCTTTCTCACCTTCTTGGAAGAGGTAGGCAGGTGCGGCGGGGGAGCCGGCGTTCTGGTCGCCGGGGGCGACGCCACCGTCGCTGCTCTCCGTCTCGGAGACGTGCGCCGCCCCGTTCCTCATGGGCTCCGGCTCGGGCTGGCCGTTCTCCTCGGGCATCGGTGGCGGCCGGGACTCCCGGAGGTCCTGAGGGTCCGCGGAGGCCGGAGGGGGGCTGCCGCGGCTCTCTGGGCCCAGCTGGGGGGCCCTCGCTGGGGGAGCGGGCTCTCTGACGGGGCCCTCCTGGAGAGGAGGAGGAGAGGAGAGAAAGCCAGAAGGAGGTGAGGAGCTGATGGTGATGGATGACAGGATGCAGGACTGTGTTTACTGAGGGCTAGCGCTGTTAGCGCAGGGACGCACCGCAGCACATGTGGAAATGGTTAAAAATGCCGCTAGTGTTGAGGACTGGAGTCCAGAGCTCAGGACACACACACACACCACTAACTAGACATGAACATGAGCACAATCAAACACACACACTCAAACACACATCAAACCTACATACAAAACACTAGCACACTCCTGACCAATTTGCACTGTCAAAATAATCTACACAACCAACCACACACACACACACACACACTTCTCCCTCATACCTCTTTCTCCTCTGATGGAGCCTCTCCCATGTGACTCCCTTCATTTGGCTTCTTCCAGCTCTTTGGTGCAGGAGTTGTAGATTGGACAGGGGCTGGGTAACACAAACACAAACACAAACACAAACACACACACACACACACACACACACACACACACACACACACAGATTGGTTTTTCATTAGAACACACAATCCCAACCCTTCCCCCACACTTTTCCCCAGCGCCCGTGACTTGTGGCCGGTTTGCCTCCTCCCGCTCAGGGTTAAGTGACATCAGCTGGGCTGGCAGCTCTGAATCAGAGCACCATTGTCCAGGAGGACACACAGAGCAAAATGAGACAGGACAGTGTGGAACAGCAGGAACAGCTGGACCCTCACACACACACACACACACACACACACACTGAGAGAAGCTGTATCTCTGGGTGCTGTTTGGGAACTAACTGTACCAAAAGTCACTCACATCACGGACCTCTACGAAGCACAGAGTACAGTGGAAGACATATTTATATGTAATATTACACTAACAATAACACAACTATTTCATGTGGGAACACCTGCTCAACTCTTACTACAAGTGCGTGTGTGTTCTTGTGTAGTATTCCAGTGTGCTCTACAGTCTACAGTGTTCTGGTTCTAGGGGCACTAAGATAGAACATGTGGCTGTGGAACCAACCTGTGGCTGAGGTCTTCCTTGAGTTGCTCTGCTTGTGGGCGTCCTCGGTGGCCGCTGGCGCGAGCGTCGCCGAGGCGTCTGGCTTGTGGGCAGCCGGCGCGTCGGTGACGTCCGGCACCACCACTGCCGCCTCGCTGCCCTGGGTCTCCTCGAGGGCCGGCGGGGGCACCAGAGGGGGCAGGCCGGGCGGAGGAGCCAGGACAGAGGGGGTGGGCGCCGGACAGCTGGCCGATAGAGAGGAGGACAAGGAGGAAGACGATGAGGATGAGGAAGAGGGTGTCACGGTGGTCGCGGCGATGAGCACCGGGGCTTCAGCCGGACACGGGGATTCAGAGGCGGTCACTGGCGTGGGAGCCGGCTCCTGAGGCTCGTCCCTGTGGGGTGGCGTTGGGGCGACTGGCTGCACGGACACCACCTCTGCCTCCGCCGTCACCACCTCTTCCTCCACCTCGTCCTCCTCCACCACCCGCAGTTCCACCTCCGCGCAGGGAGAGGCCGCCGGAGAGTCGGCCAGGCCGTTGACCGCCTGCGGGGGAGGCGAAGGGGTCGACAAGGAGGAGGCAGGGGCTGCAGGTGTCGGGGCCACCACCGGCTCCTGACGAGACTCCTCAGACACCTCAGGGCCCGGGGCTGGAGCAGGGGCCGCTGGGGCAACAGGAGCGGGTTTGGGCCCCACTGGCTCCACGGGAGCAGTAGGGGGGGCAGTGGGGGCAACAGTGAGGGCCGTGGGGAGAGGAGGGGAGGGAGCAGAGGAGGTGGACGAGGATGGGGGCTTGTTTGCGGACTCGCTGCTGCTGTTGTTGTTGTTGCTGCTGCTGCTGCTGCTGGCCGCCTCTCTCTGAATGGGGTCCACGGAAGCTTCTGGAAGCGCTGGGATTGGAGATGGAGTCGTGGGAGGAGGAGGCGTGGGGTCTGGTTTGGGTTTGTCTTCTGTGGTGAAATGCACACAGACAGCAGACAAACACACACATACAGTCAGTAGAAGAACAAAGACATTAAGCCCAAGTGCAATGGTGGTGATGGAGAGAAGAGTGAGTGAAATGAAAGTGTATTTCAGAAGGAGGCGTTAAATAAATGGGAGTTCTGGGAGCCCACGCTTTTTTTTGCAGTGTGACTCAGAGACAGAGTCGGGCCTGGGGAGACTTCTGACTGCAGGCACAAAAGGCCACAGATTTCCAGTCTGAGGTGTGGGAGGCTCTGAATGTCTGTGTCTACATATATGTGTGTGTGTGTGTGTGAGTGAGAGAACATATGCGTCCATGTGCATGCATTTTCTGGGTTTGAACTGGCCATGTGCAGATACTGGAACATGTGCTGATGTGAAATGTTAGCACATGTGAGTGTGTGTGCGCATGTGTGTGTATGTCACTGTCATAATGTGTATGCATGCGTACACGCTTTGGCACCTGCATATGCAGTGCTGTGCTAAGGTATGTGTGTGTGTTAGTGTGTGCTCTGACCTGGTGTGGACTGTCCGTCTGTGCTGGCTGGACTGGGCTGTCTCAGTGAAGAGTCAAGGCCGCAGGCTGCCATGTGACCGGCACTGGGATCTGGAGTCTGACTGCTCATTGGCTGCTGAGGACACGGACACACACACACACACACACATCAATATGTTAGTCACTCCTATAAACACAAATAACCATACAGACACTCAACAATTAGCAAATTGTCACAACATCATAGAATTGATATTAACAGGAAGCACTGGTACAGTGTGTGCACAGCACAAACACACACAGACACACTCAGACACACAGACACACAGACACACACACACACACACACACACACACACACACACAAGATGCAGTGCAAGCAGTAAGGAGCAATTATTCATTCAGAGAACAAACAAAAGCATGAAGAATGAAGATGGTAGGACACAGGGGTGAATGGAGAGAGGGAAGAGTGTAAGAAGAAGTGTAGAATAACAAGAGAGAGAGAGAGAGAGAGAGAGAAAAAAAGGGAGGAGATGGGCCAGAGAATAATAAGAAAAACAGGAATGAGAAAAAGGGGGAGGATGAGAGTGGAGACAGAGAGAGAGAGTGTGTGTGCCTGTGTGTGTAATCATCTCTCTATCACACACACACACACACGGCATCGTGCCAAATAACCCTCCACTTAACACACTCGATCAATGACACACTTAAAAGGCTTAAGAGCAGCTACTGTGTTCAGTTCAGCCCATGCTGAAGTACGGATGTTGCTGAACAAACAGTAACCCAAACAAAATCACAGTGAATGCGTTAATAATAAACACGGAGTTTGATAACTGCTGTATACGCATGCACGTCCACACACACACACACAGAAAGCTTTGGGTGGGCTCTGATGGGGACTGCATGCTTTACTTTTCTTCAAGTCAAAGTTAAAAATGCACGGGGCGGTCATCTTTATTTTAAAGTCTGTCTCTTATGAGCACCAAGGGAACCCTAACTAAAGCGTACAGGAAATGACCACATCAATGTGTGGTGACACTGAACCCAGACCAGAAACAGCTGAGCCACAATGTATTTAAAACTAAACCAACTCCACACAGAGGACTGATCTAAGGTCATTCTTCCCTCTAACTGGGACTGCATGCACAGCTTCAATAAAATCACTAAAAGATCTTGTCAGGCAAGTGATATGAGAGAAAAATGAAAGTACTAAAGCCCTTTTTTCTATTCTTAAATGGATATTCTGACCTGTCTAATGGTCCCCATTCAACAGCCTTAATATCAGGCACTTGCTATCAGGAAATGGGGAAGAATGTCCACTTGAGGGTTCGGTACTCCAGTAGTGGATGACCGGGCCCCACTGTCCATTTCAGCGGGCATGGTTATTATCAGATGGCACACTGGAGAGGGTACGCGTGGGGGGCCGAGCGAGACTTATGTGTGATGTCCCGTGGCCATCAAGGCTGGCGTGAGGCTGATCTGATGCCCGCTGATACGGATTAAGATCCCCATGTGCCACCACTCTCCCCTCTCTGCCACGGTGCCAGCCTAATCACCCTAAGTCACTCTCTCTCTCTCTGTGTGACTCTCTCTCTCTCGCTCTCACGCACACACACACACACACGCACACGCACACACACACACACACAATCAGGAGCCACTGGCACCCTGCAGGTTCAGAGACATTTAGACAGGCGAGCATGCACCCTCTAACACACACGCAGTCACGCCGACAGGAAGACAGTTCACACAAGATGAATAAGCTGCTACCTCCACACACACACACACACACACACACACACACACACAGAATTCTCAATCAAACAACACACAAACATCACATGCCATACACAACAGCACACACACAAACACATCCACACACACTGCCACTCATATGTAGTGGGATTAGTTGGGCACAGCTTGAGCTGAGACTAATCCAATGCTAGGAGAGCATGGACCGAGTCTCACACAGGCTGGGGAGGAGCTTAAAGGAAGGAACTCTGTGTGTGCGTTACCTGGCAGACAGTGCTGCTAAGTATGGAATTGCTTAGAATATTGCGGTCTTTTACATTGCTATTCTATGCATGGTTAATACAGAAGACACAGCATGCAAATATTTTGGGAGCTACAGCTAATTGCTAGCTGGTGTAACCCGTTTCCTGTGAATTATGTTATGCAAGGCTAACGGTGGGGGTGTCAGACTGGGTTATAGACTGGAGATGGGTAGGGTATTTATACTCTTATCTAACACAGGGGTAGATGGCCAATGAGCTAATTTCCCAAAAAAGTATATGCATGTGTGTGTGTATATATATTTATGGATGTGCCTGTGTGTGTGTTTATGTGTCACCTGTGGGGTTTTGGGTATAACAGAAGTGTTGCAGGTAGAGGTTATACTAGTTTAGGCACAAGAATGTGTGCAGGAGACTCCAACAAGAAGTTCTGAAGATGGTTGTGCGTCTGTGTGTGTGTGTGTGCATGTGTGTGTCTGTTTAAAAGTAGTAGTGACAGTGGTAGAGGCTCTCCTAAAAGGTGTTGTGGGTGTGTGTGTACCTGAGGGGGTGTGGGGGTGGCAGAGGATCGTCCACCCGGCGGTGTGGGGGTGGTGGATGTTCGCCCCGACATGATCTCCTCGGTGATGTCCCTGCCGCCTTGGTTGGGGTCCCGGATCCGGATCTGGACAGACAAAAAGTGCCTACAGTCAGAGAGAGAAACAGTTCTACACCATCCCCCCACCCCTTACACACACACACACACACACACACACACACACACACACACACACACACGCACGCAAGCACGCACACACATACACACATGCACACACACGCACGCACACACACACCACTGCACGCTTCAGTACTTAGGTAATAATATAACTCTATAAAGATGGGGTTATAAATGTAGAATTTAAATTAATTTAAAAAGAGACGGTTATGGGAACCAACTAAATGAGAAGAAGCAGTGCAGTGAGCATAGGGACTAGGATGAAGAGGATGGGAACTAGCGCTGGAGGAGGGGGGTGAGAGAGAAACAGAGGAGAGGAAGAGAAAGACATGAAAAGAGCGTAGGAGGTGAAGAGAGGAAATACTCACAGGCTTCTTCTCACGTTTGGCGGGTAGAGGTTGCTGCTGCTGCTGCTGCTGCTGCTGCTGCTGCTGCTGCTGCTGTGGTGGTGTAGGCACTATGATTGGGGGAGATGGAGGATACACAGGCTGACCTGTGTAATATGGAGGAGTAGCTGCAGTGGAGGGAGGGAGAGAAAGAGAAGAGAGAGAGAGAGAGAGAGAGAGGGAGAGAGAGAGAGAGAGAGAGGGAGAGAGAGAGAGAGAGAGAGAGAGAAAGAGAGAGAGAGAGAGAGGGAGGAAATGAGATTATACAGGCCCAGTGGTCCAGGTGATGGAGAGTAGGATTCCAGCTCTGAGAAAGCACTGCCCCTGCTGCGTGCGGTGTCTTACCAAAAGGCGCTGGGTACTCCCCTGGGCCAGGCCCTGGGTAGAAGGTTCCGGAACCTGGGGGGGGCTGCACAGAGTACTGCTGAGGAGGGGCCACGTACGGGCTACTGTGTCGGTACTGCAGAGACAGGAATGAATGACACACACAGAAATCCACCACACACACACACACACACACACACACACAGTTGCATTCAGTGTGTGATTGTCACCTAAGAAATGACACTGAGGAGAAAGAGATGAAGATGATTGGAGACTTTGGAGACGGGTTAACAACTAGGCCACCCCAGCCTACACGGGATGTACAAGTGAAACAGAACGTTCATAGAGCGTATGCTGCAACAGTTACCTCAGACTATAATCAATTTACTATAATCAGTGGAAGGAGCTACACCAGATGTGAGAGTGGCGTAGTCATCCGAATAAATAAAACTGTTTTTGCTGGCCGCGTACACACACACACACACTGCAAGTGTTTGTTTGAGGTGCCCCCCTGCTGGACCCACCTGTGGGATGTAGTACTGTGCGGCCTGTGGCGCGGCGAAGGGCATGGTCATGGTCATCATGATGGGCTGGTGGTTGGGGGGGTAGACGGCCTGCGCGGGCGCCGTCTGGGAGCCCGGCCGCAGAGATGCGTTACTGTTGGCCAGGGAGGGCCGCGTCGTCTGCATCTGAGCCCTGTGTAAGAACTACAGAAGGGGGGGGGGGGGGAATGACAAAAAAGAAGGAAGGAGTAGAGGTGGAAAAAGAGAGAGAGAGACAGAGAGAGAGAGAGAGCCAGGGAAGATTACACATGTGTAATGCCTTAAGAGCCAAGAAGCGCCACACCAATCACTCAGTCAGTCACACCCTCCATCATTGTAATGCCACTGCTGGCGGGCGCTGTTTTGACATTTTCCATGCTGCACGGCCTGCAGGAGAGAGGAGTGGGGGTTCAAGAGAGAAGGAGAGCGAACCACAGAAGCAGAGAGAGCCCAAGGGGGAGAGAGAGAGAGAAGACAAGCGAGAGCCACAAAGAGACGTGGAGAGAAAGAGAGAGAACGGGAGACAGAGAGACTGATAGTGAGAGACTGAGAAACAGGGAGCAGTGTTGCGTTGCTGTGATTGGATGGTTTTATTTGACGTCCAAACGGGGTTTCCTTTTTCTGAGTGGAGGACTGGGCCTCTGGAGACATTAGCAACATGCCCCTGATGTTCCAGAGGCCTTTCGGAACCTCGGGCCAAAGGCCGGACTTCAGCCCTCCAGCCAGGGAGAGGCTGCAGACGGCACTGCCAAATGTCTGCACAGTAAACCCTGAGGTAGACGATGAGAGGGGATTTTTGGAGATGCCTAATGCCCACCCATTCATCTGGATGTGCACTTGGCTATGTGAGGACACACACAGACACTTACACATACTGAAGGCCAACACACACACACACACACACACGAGCACACACAAGCATGATCACACATGTATGAACACAAACTCCCCCTTGTTACCAGACTGCCGAGCACTACGGCTTCATAGTAATGCTTTTGGAATTAGCAGGGTATATGTGTGTGTGTGTGTGTGTGTGTGTGTGTGTGTGTGTGTGTGTGTGTGTGTGTGTGTGTGTGTGTGTGCATGCCTGTGTAACATACTTAAAATAGATCAACCGAACTCTAAATTGCGTTAAACAAAAAATGTTTGACGGGTGAATTCTAGTGAGGAATTGTAAGCACTGATTTTGAATAGACTGGATTGAAGTATTTTGACAAATAGCTTCTAGGCAACACATTAGATGAGTGCTGTGCAAAACCGTCTGCTGTCTCCTCAAGACACCAAACAAATCAGTCATATGCCCCCAGTCAATAACAAACACATACCACAAACACTGTTTAGGATTAAGCATAAATTTAGGCAGGCACTACCACTGGAGTGCACTTAACACACTAAACCCAGAGTATTTATGTGTGTGTGTGTTGTAGGTGTGAAACATCTGAGTTGTAAATATGGTCTTGGTGTTTTTTCTGTGTGCAGTATTAGCATCTCTAAATGATGAGTGGCTCTGTGTGTGTGTGTGTGTGTGTATTTAACTTGGGAGTTCAGCCTCTTGACTTTTGTCAAGTGTTTACTGGGCTCAAAATGCCCAAATAATCGGACATTAGCAAATGCGCACACACACACACACACACACACACACACAAACACACACACACACACACACACACACACACACTCTACATGGACAGATGAAGCAGTGCAAATTTACAAAAGTGATGCTAATAAACATGGTAGCCCTATGTGTGTGCTAGGGACAGAATGTAGAAACACGTCAGCTTTAAGCCACCACAGCGGTCATTTGCTTCACATACTGTGACAGAAACAGATACGCTCATATGATATTTACGCTCACAGGATTAAAATGCAGTTTCATACGGGACACGCATCAAGACAACATGCTCTCTACCAAACCAGTGAATGAATGAGAGGAAAGAGTCGGTAGAAATGAAATGTGCCTGAAAAGAGGAAGCAACACTGACGGAATAACAACCAAATGGACAACAAGAATCAGCTAACGGAGAAACCAGGTTTGGGAGAAATGAGAATGAGAATGGCTCAAATGAAGGCAAGCTGTTTGGAAGCTGGTTAGTTCTTGGGCGGAGGGGATGCATGGTGGCAAGGTGGGTGGGTGGGGGCCTGAGGTGAGGTTATTATAGGGGTCAAGGGTCATCTTGGGGTTAAGGGTCAGGGGCTGTCCTCATGCCATGCATCTAGAAACTTCTTAGAGATGTGCGGTTACCTGGATGGGCCTGAATCCTCCCTTGAGTGTTGAAGCAGAAAAAAACAGAGAGGCTGATGGGAAACTTGCAGTGTGTGGGGGGTACAAATACAAGCACTGTCTGTAGTGCGCACATACTAAAACGTTTAAATGTCTATGCACACGTACATTAACACACAAAGGCAGTTCTGTCCCGACACACACGACATTCAAATAAACCATCGGCAAACATCGGCCGATACGGGAAGGCATACAGTGCATACAGTACATACAACTGAAACACATCATAGGCATACACTCATACACACCCTTTCCCCCATAGACAGACACACACAAAACACACACACAATACACACACACAGTCTGTGTTTAAAATTAGACAGCTCTTTATCATTAACATGCCCAAACATCTGACATGTCTACCAGTTATCAGAGAAGTGCGTCTTGTGTGAAACTGCTGTGCCAGTACACATCTGTCTCCCCATATGCTTTTAATACTTTTACTAAGACGGCGCCCTCCACAGGCCAAACAGAGAACAATGTGTGCCTGCATGACAGCACTGCCATCCAACCAGCCCCACCCAATCAGGGCAGTGTCCACTACAGGAATCCACTGTGAAACAGACTGGCAGCTTGCTTACAGAAAACGCCCATGGAAAGCCAGTGGACTACTGCTGAGCAAACACACACACACATACACACACAAACGGTCACACAAACACACACACAAACACACACACACAAACGGTCAACATGAGCAGTGTGTTAATTTGGCAGCTGTGGGGGTTTCCAGCCCTCCTCCTCTGGCAATGACTCAGCAGAGCAACTTATGAACAGAGTGGAGAGAGACACAGGGTGGGGTAGGGGCGTATGGAGGGAGGGAGAGCGAGAGAGAGAGAGAGAGAGACTGTATGGGTGGATGCAGAGAGAGAGAGAGAGAGAGACTGTATGGGTGGATGCAGAGAGAGAATGTGTATGGAGGGAGGGAGAGCACAAAGAGAGAGAGAGAGAGAGAGAGACTGTATGGGTGGATGCAGAGAGAGAATGTGTATGGAGGGAGGGAGAGCGCAAAGAGAGAGAGGGAGAGAGAGAGACTGTATGGGTGGATGCAGAGAGAGAGAGAGAGAGAGAGACTGTATGGGTGGATGCAGAGAGAGAATGTGTATGGAGGGAGGGAGAGCGCAAAGAGAGAGAGGGAGAGAGAGACTGTATGGGTGGATGCAGAGAGAGAATGTGTATGATGGGGGGGGCAGAAAGAGAGAGAGAGAGAGAGGGGGAGACACACCGTATGGAGGTGGGTGGAGGGTACAGTGAAAGTGGAGGGATTGAGAGAGAGAGGGAGAAAAAGGGTGGGAAACAGACCAGATGGAAAGAGTGTAGCTGTCCTGTCCTATATGTGTGTGTGTGTGTGTGTGTGTGTGTGTGTGTGTGTGTGTGTGAAAGAGAGAGTGTGAGAGAGAGAAAGAAAATTGGAGGAGAGGTAAAGAGGGGGCTTGTAATCAGAAGGAAAAAAGACTAGGACAGGATATAATGATGCAGAAAGCAAAAGAGAGATTGGGAGATTTGAGCAAGGGACCGAGGGAGCAAGGGAGGAAGAAAGAAAGGGAGAGAAAGAGAAAGAAAGAAAGAAAGAAAGAAAGAAAGAAAGAGAGAGAGAGAGAGTGGGTGCAGGGCTGGGCTGGGTTGACTGCTGCTGCACTGTGACCTCACCGCTCTCCTCAGCATCCTGACCTACATTCCCCAGTAGCCTGTGTGTGTGTATGTGTGCACATGAGTGTGTGTGAGAGTGTGTGTGTGTGTGTGTGTGTGTGCATGTGTGTGTTGGTGTGTGTGTGTGTGTTTGTGTGTGTGCGTGCATGTGTTTGTGTGTGTGTGTGTTTGTGTGCGTGTGTGTGTTTGTGTGCGTGTGTGTGTGCGTGCGTGTGTGTGTTTCAGTCTTTCCGCTAACATCTCTTCCCCACCCCCCCCCTTTGGCTCCTTGCCCCTCCCCCTCTCTCTGGCTCTCTGCGCTGCTGGCCCTACAGTCGTCGTGTTTGCACCATCGCCAGGCCTCTGCCGCTAGGGCTACCTTCAGGTCAGCCGGGGCCAACAGCTTCCCTCTCCAAGCAAAACGAGTTTGCATTCCCACCCTCAGTGAGTGGACCGGGCGGGGGGTGGGTGGGGAGGGAGT
>NC_063198.1:13424126-13439126 GCF_017589495.1 Alosa alosa | reverse complement strand
ATACAACTTTCACTCTTCATTCATTCTAGCCTATATATAAACTGGAAAAATTCCAAAAATGGACACTGACTCCAGGCTACATTCACTCATTCATTCATTCAAATCATTGCATGGTGTAAATGAAAAATATGCATTTTGACATGACATTTTCAAATAAAACCCAAACAGGATGTGCTGATAATAGCCTTGTCCATTCGTCTGCCAGAAATATCTGCAGAAATATTTATATCAGTCGATGCCGATAATGGCGATAATAATAGGTCTACTCAGATAGACTTATGCATACGGTACCTCCGCCAAGGCCTGAAAAGTCCCCTATAGTGCAATTATCCCACAATGTTACAGAAAACTTAACTAATGTCCTATGTTGCAACGTTAGCGAAAGTGAGTCTAAATTCGTGAAGACACCCCATTAGTCAAATCGGGTCCAAGTTTAGTGCATTTTTCCAAAGTCCATCCTACACCTTTCTGCCAAGTTTCAAGAAAATTGGACCCATAATTAACTGCAAACAAACCTACCAACCAACCAACTGAATAAACAAACAGACACCAGTGAAAACATCCCCTCTTTAAGAGTCTAGTCAGCTGCCAGTATTTAATACCATTAGTAATGTGGGGACGTCAGCAACACCAGTTTATCTGTCTAATGACAAGCATATTACCTAGCCTATGGCCGAAGGGATAGCCAGCTGCCAAAATACAATATATAACAAAAAATATAATTTAGTATCTCTCTCTTTCACACGCACTTACACCTCTAAATAAATCTGGCAAATGTTACACTCTCATATACAACATGTGAAGTACCAGCAGGGTTTCTAGGAGTGTGACATTGAGGCTCATTACTGAGGGAGTTCTGTGTC
Source organism: Alosa alosa (assembly GCF_017589495.1). Classification (NCBI taxonomy): domain Eukaryota; kingdom Metazoa; phylum Chordata; class Actinopteri; order Clupeiformes; family Clupeidae; genus Alosa; species Alosa alosa. Next base: position 13,438,263 of record NC_063198.1, on the reverse strand, counting down.
CATCATTAGCACAGCATACAGCCAGCAATTACAACCTGATTACTGTCATGGCAGTCATTACGGTTCCTCAAACTATTACCACATCTATGCTCCAGAGAGCCAACATGGCTATGCTGACTTCAGCCTGACCACTGCTACAAGCGGCCATTATAATTGGGCCAACTGGCTAGGCCACTGCTGTAGACAGCCATTACGGCTCTGGCTACCCTGTCCAGAGCGCTGTCGTTAAGGAGCCATTATGGCGTGGTTGTCTCTGGCTGTCAGATGAAAAGTAGAGAGTGCTTTGCTGTGTGTAATGGCTTGTAAAAACATACAGGTTTGCGCGACGCGCACGCACGCACGCACGCACGCACACACACACACACACACACACACACACACACACACACACACACAAGGTGTTGAGGTGTGGCGTGTCAACATAAGCCTATCTCCCCAAACTTGAAGTTAAATCCACTTAAAAAAGACTTCAACCTAACTAGAACCACCCACTGTTTCCCTGAAATGACCAGTGTGTTCAGTCATTCACGTCAGTTAACATTAAGGCTAGCCTCAACTTTGCAAGTGAAGTCGAGTCCAAAATTACTTTAAGGCATAAAATGCACACTAACAGTGCAATATTCTGTGAATACTAAATACTAACCTTGTGTCTCTTCAGCGTGTGTTATAACAGTCAAAGGATCAAATCTGTGTAATTTTATTTCTCTATGTTCACGTCTAGTTGTCCGTTCTGTTTAGCAGTCTCGTGGTAGGAACAGTTTCAAAATAAAATCCCCCCAAAATAGAACTGGAAATAAGGCAAATAAGTAAACAATATGGGAATTACATTAATAGTAATATAATTTTAAAAAGATCGAAAATCGAAACGAATCGTGACCCTTAAAATCGAAAATTAAATCGAATCGAGGATTTGGAGAATCGTGACACCACTAACACACACACACACACACACAAACACAAAATACTTAATGCCATTCATGACTTCTCTTACAGCAGAGGTCTGTATGAGGCTTACGTATGCCCTACATATGAGGGGGGACTCACTTTGAGACCTACCCATCCCACCATGCATCTGGACATGGAGTACTGTACTCACTGGGCGACTCTGAGGCTGGACGTTCATTGGCTGTGTCTGCGGAGAGTACACCAACGGGGCGGAGCCAGCATTCTGTCCAGATGTGTACGGAGACTAAAAAGAGAGAGAAAGAGAGAGAGGAGTGAGTGAGCAGGTTTGGCAAAAGACGAAAGAGAAAGAGAGAGAGAGAGAGAGAGAGAGAGAGAGAGAGGCAGAAAAACAGGGTACAGAGAGAAAGAGGGAGATAGATAAACAGTCAGACACAGGCGTGGAAAACGTTAACCATTGCCTCTCTGTCTGCTGCTGTCGCTGCCATGCGCCATGATCAAAGTGCACATGGATTACGACAGAGCCAGCCAGGCACCAGGGGCATCTGTCACACACACACACACACACACACACACACACACACACACACACACACACACACACACACACACACACACACACACACACACACACACACACACAAGCAATACAGTACCGGAGTCAGTGTGTATGCACATGCGTGTTTACTGAGCCCGGATGAGTAGATGCTGCATTCGTTAATAATGTTTCATTGGCCAACAAATCAGCTTCACAATGAGCCTGGCGAGTCTCTCCGACACACCTCTCAGTCCTGAGTCCGTGCTCTCCGTGTCGTGCCACGCTAAGCGCCGCGCTGCTCCTGCAGCTATAAAAAGGCTTTTAATTGAGGAGGTGATTACTGGCGTCGTCTCTCAAGAGAACATCTGCTTTGAGAGAAGTCCCCGAGAGGATGGGGCTGAGAGTGTGGGCCACATGCTATGCAAAGGTGTGTGTGTGTTTGTGTGTGTGTGTGTGTGAGAGAGACAAGAGTGTGTGTGTATGTGTGTGTATGTGTGTGTGCATATATGTGAGAGAGAGACAATAGAGAGAGAGAGTGTGTGTGTAGGTGTATGGAAGGGAGAGGGGGCTATTGACTTTTCTCAAATTGCATATGACTTTTTTGCAATTAAACATTAACTCTCTGTAGTGGTTTGCTTGTAAGGTAAACACACACACACATCTGTGTGCAACAATTACCACAACTACCACATAAACCATAGTGTACCTATTTCTGGCGTATACAAACCACAAACCAAACATTTCAAAGATATGTAGTCCACATTTGCTCATTTAATATCTGGAATGGGAAGAGGGCTGATCAAAAATAGCCACCTGCAATTGAACTGTACGCAGTCACCTACAGTATTTCCCTGAGCTGGCATGAATGGAAACCGGGCTATGGCAAGACATTTATGGTCTGGTGCCGTAGAGGAAATGTTGATTAATTGAAATACAGAATGATTTCAACTCATTAATTTGAACTGAATAACTAAACAGCCTACAAAAAACAACAGACATACACAGAGGTAAAGCACAAGTATAAGTAGAGGAGAGGAGAGAGGGATGCAATGAGAAGACAGAGAAAGACAGATGAAGATATATTTAAACAGAGAGAAAGAGAGGTATTATATATAAAGAGAGAGATAGAGAGTGTGAGGGAAAGATGGAGAGACAGAAACAGAGACAGATAGATAGATAGAGAAGAGAGAGAAGAGAGGAGAGAGGGAGAGAAGAAAAGAGAGGAGGCTGGCAGAGGGGCTAATTAAAGTTGGTGACGGCTAGAAAGCTTATTAATAGCGCACCACAGCGCTTGCGGGGTCTGCACGCAACTACAGACTGAGCCTACACACACACACACACACAATTAGGCTCCCTTTTCTCAGAGTCATCCTGAAGCACCGCCTCTTCCTCAGTCTCCCTTCTGTGTGCGTGCGTGTGCGTGTGTGTGTGTATGTGCAAATGTTCAATGGGACACATTTCAGTGTAATGACACCTGGCTAATAATTAGACTAGGTCAATATTCAGGCCATTTACTCGTTTTTAAGTTTCTTCTCCCCCTTGTAAACACAGCCTACCTAATGTGCAAGCTTTACTGTGTGTGTGTGTGTGTGTGTGCTGTTATTGTCCATCAGACATAATGTATTGCGAACACTAAGAGCGTGGGCTGATCGGAAGCTGGCCAGTGTATTCTGTTCAGCAGAGAGCATTTGAATCTCAATTGAGCAGGAAAGTGCAGCTCCAGTGTGTCAGGAAGTAGCTGCCATCGACACACAGATCCAAGACTGTAGCAATTCCATTTCTACTCAAGAGACAGGCATGTTCCCCATTACAAAATAGATAGTAAACAAAATTGTGTATATATAAAAAAATTTTTTTTTTTTTTTTTTGGACCTGATGCCATGTCATTGGTGAGAGTAAGATTACTCAATCTTTGGACAGAATGTTAACCCTTCGAACCCTAAGCTGTTTTTAGGGCATTTTCACTACCTTTATTCATAAGGATTTATTCTGGTCATTGTAAGTGCCACACACACATATTATATATTGTTTTTTTTTTAATTCATGTATTAGTACTAGCATTGATTTTATTTTGACTTTTAAAGAATTAAAATATAAAAAGCGTATTATAAAAAATCTTATATTTCGACATGTATCTCACCACAGCAAGCTCATAGCTCTACATGCATTTCATGTGTGTGTAGGGGCAGACTGTCCTGAATCGGGCAATATAATTGTCATGTTGGAGGGATACTCTGGGGCTGAGCAATTTACAGAAATATGTGGTGTGTGATTTCCTGAAATAAATGGCATTTTTAATTTAGTGATGAAAAATGACCTTTCTGCGCTTCATATCTGTGACACAAACTGATCTGACCTGACTTGACCCGAGGTTGCGTGTTAGCCTGCGCCTGTGGTGTATGCAGTCATAATGATTCTCAACTTTTTACTGCATTGCCATGAACAAAGCAAAGGCAAAAAAGGTGTTTCTTTGTTGAACAAATTGGGATGCAATGTGAGCCTTGAATTGGATGCCATGCAGGAATTTGCTAGGATCTCAAAACCGGATCATGAACATGCTTTGCCATAGAGAAACACACGATAGTGTTGGATTATAAACATGCTTTGCCACAAGAACAGACAAAAACGTGGGGTAAGTCCAGCTATATGAAGTTATTATTTTGCTGTCACTTTGTCTGTTTTATAACCGAGAAGGATGTACTTGGTATCAAATGATAGCTCTGAGTCTCCTCTTTCATCTGACATGTGTGGCATATCTATCCGATCACTGGTCCACGAGTAATTCAAACGAGAATAATGGGTGTGCAGCGTTGGTTTGTGTACATGACGTTATTATTTTCACTTCGTCTGTTTTTATAAGCCAGAATGATTGATAAACATGGTACCAATGGATAGCCCTGTGTCCCCTCTTTCATCTGATATGCTTGCCATATCGATGCGATCACGGGTTCGCGAGTAATTCAAACGAGAGTAATGGGTGCGCAGGTGAACGTAGAGAAATATATACTGTAAATATGATGCAATTTGATTTAATTTCATGATTTTTTTTTAATTTTCATACTTGATCGTACAGACAAGTGTGTAGTCTCTTTGGAAAGCCCCACTTCTGCTCTGTCATGTAATAAAAGTTTCATCTCGCTGCGATGAACAGTTCCGGAGCAATGTAACAGAGAAGAAAGGGTGTTTTTTGACGCACTTTGCGTCAATCGGGTTCTAAGGGTTAAGGATCATCATCTTCTAATCTAGGAAAAAGTATACATGCCTGCAGAGCTACATGCCTACCGGTTACTGTAACTGTATGCTGCTGAACATCACATGAAAGAGAAAGCTGAAGGCTGTAACACTGAACACTTACAGAGCCATTAGGATAGACTCGGCCCTTTTGAACATACAGTGCAAGGTTGGTGTGGAAGGAGACATGTGCAGAGACACACTTAGGCATTGCCACCTACAGACACACACGTACGTATATCATCAGCAAACACAAATGATTCCTGCGGAGTGAGTCACACCATTTTAGGGCAAACTATTGTGTTTACTGTATATCCTTGTGTATGTGACAGGGAAGGTGTGACCCCACACACACACACACACCTGGATAGCCTCTCATTCACCACATCAAAGGGATAAGTGTGTTTACATGTCCTGATCTCTACCTCTCATTCCAACCACCAGGTGCTCCTGAAGAATCACACGCCTCCTTTCACACAGACATCTACGGGCTTGTGAGAGCACTCAAGTGTGTGAGTGCACTAGCTACGTGTGTTGAAACGCAAGCTAAGCTTTCAAAAGAGGCGGCACCCTGGGAGGCAGCAGATTTTAACCCTGAGGGAGGAGACTGACGCTGGGCTGTGTGTGTGTGTGTGTGTGTGTGTGTGTGTGTGTGTGTGTGTGTGTGTGTGCTGGTCAGACTCCTCCGAGAGACTACTGGGGCTAATCAATCCATCTCACTGACAGCCAGCCTGTCACTCCCTCAGGGAGCATAAACGCTCCAGTGCTAAAGGGGTACAGGGGTGCGTCTTTATATGAGCTTTATATGCACTCAAACGTTAACTACATCACGTATGGATGTGCACACGTGCACACACACACACACACACACACACACACACACACACACACCTATATTCTTGCATGTGTATAAATGCAAAGGCATGCATTTCTTGGACACCCTCTACTGCACATATCCATTAAAATGCAGTCTTCCGGCATCATGCTCCCCATAGGAGAGTCAGATACAGGACACAGTGAAAGACAGAGAGAGAGAGAGAGAGAGAGAGAGAGAGAGGGAGGGAGGGAGGGAGGGGAAAAAGAAAGGGAATGAGAGAGACGAAAAGAGAAAGGGAATGAGAGAGAGAGAGAGAGAGAAGATGACAGAGATGTGACAAAGGGAGGACAGAAAGAGATAGCTTGCTTGCTCGTTTAGAGGAGGTGGAGGAGCAGATGGACCACGAGATGAAAACTAAAATGCAGATGAGACGAATAGGGGACGGTCTCACCACACGCACACACACAAAGAGACAGACACAGACAGATGGACACAGTCCACACACACAAGGACAGGTGACCCCAGCCCACCAACAGGACACACCCACACACACACTCACTCACTCACACGAGAACACAAACAGGACATAGGCTCAAAGGCACAAACTAAAAGACATACACACATGCACACTCAGTCACGCACACACAAAAAGCACAATTACTGTACATACATATAAAACTCACACATAGACACATACATGTACACAGACACAGACACACACACACATATATATATATATATATATATATATATATATATATATATATATATATATATATATATATATATACACACATATACAATCTTGCATACACACAAAGAAACATACAAACACACTCATATCCACACAGAGACACAGAACAGGATGGCGGCGGCGGCGGCGGCTTTTGAGATGGGACACACTCACCCCTCCGCCTGCCTCCCAGCCCTTAAGGTAGCGATACGGGGGCGCTGCAGGGACTGATACCTGAGAGAGCCCTGGCGTGGAGGCTGGGCCGCCGGGGCCCGGGGGACCCTGCAGCGACGGGTGGCCCTTAGAGAGGTCGTGAGGGGGGAACGGAGGACCGGGGTGCCTGGGGACCTGCAGAGGGGAGAGAGAAAAGCAGAGGAGGAGAGAGGGATAGGAAGAGAGAGAGAGAAAAAAAAATATTTAGCATTGCTATTCTTTCTAGGAGACTGGATATTCTTTTTAAGCGATACATAGGTGTCTTGCTGTGATGGATTATGGGAGAGATGAAGGGTGCGCAGTACGAGAATGAGAGAGGAGTGAGAGGAGAGAGATAGTGCCAATGGGAATGTATTAACTTGTCATGCTTTTGAGTTTCAATTTGAAAAGTAGGAGAGGGTACAAAATCACTTTGGGTTCATATCTGCAAGCTGCAAGCTTGTACTCTGGCAGCATGAGAGGGCAGAGAAGACGTGTGTGTGTGTGTGTGTGTGTGTGTGTGTGTGTGTGTGTGTGTGTGTGTGTGTGTGTGTTAGTGTTAGAGAGAAGGAGGAGATTATTACAGAGAGGAGGGAGAGCACAGGAAAGTGTGACTGTGAGAGTGATATTGTGCATATGACAGTCTGTAAGCAGTAGCTACAACACACGGTTCTTATTGAGAGTGATGGACCCTGTGGCAGATGATGTGACCTGATCGGGACGAGAGACGGAGAGGAGGAAAGAGAGAGGGAGGACAAGAGAGAGAGAGAGAGAGGGAGAGAGAAAGGAAGGGAGTGAGAGAAGACAGGGATAGGGAGGGAGAAACAGAAGGGAGAGGGTGAGAGAGAGAGAGAGAGAGAGAGAGAGAGGTAAGAGGAATGCATGCAGTGTATGAGAGTGGGTGGAGGAAGACAGAGAAAATAAGAAAGGGAAAAAATGGAGGAACAAAGGAGGGAGAGACAGACGGAGAGGTATTTTGGTGGCGTGCTGGGCAGACTGCCAGCTCTGCACCACTGCTCCTGAGGCCCCAAAACACAGCACTCTATCACCTGCACCACACACACACACACACACACACACACACACACAGGACTAAGGTGCACAGTTACCTGCTGGAGAGCATGTATACACACACACACACACACACACACACACACACAGTGCACTCATGGATGTGCGCCAGTGTTGTAATGTAACGGAGTACAAATACTTCGTTACTGTACTTAAGTAGAAATTTCACGTATCTGTACTTTACTTCGCTATTTAAATTTATGTCAACTTTCACTTTTACTCCACCACATTTTCTAGATAAAATGTATACTTTTACTCCGTTATATTTCCACTAAGCATCTTCAAGTTTCTCGTTACTAAAACAAAAAAATAGAAGAAATGTGTGCGACTGCAATAAGGGAGGTTTTGCAAATCACTGCTCCTAGATTTCATTACGCACGCTGCGCGCTCTATTTCAGCGCTTGTTTGTTGCTAAAGGAGGACGCACAACTGAAACCGCCATGGAAGCACTAGCACCTACTGGAGGACCTCCCGTCATCATAGACGACCATCCTGACGATAGTGGTGAACAGGGTAGTGGTGAAGAGAACGTCATACACCCGTGGCCGTATTTGCAAGAAAGGTTTCTGTACATTGGCAGCTTCTGTGAAGCTAAACACTCCGCTACCTGCCTCAGTGGCCTGAGAAAGGCTATTTAGCATCGCAGGACTTGTCTTCAGTCCAAGAAGAGTAAGACTGAATCAGGCCCGGATTGGGTAATCGGGAGAATAGGGAAAATTCCCGGTGGGCCGCTTCACTTTTGGGCCGGTCGAGAACAAAAATATTGACATTTCACATTAGTCTATCTTTTCTTAAAGTAGGACACGTTCCGCATTCTGTGCATGACACCAATGCAATGCCTCTGCATGGGTTGTAGCCTACGCGAGGGAGTTCTCCCCTCCCAAAAAGAGTTGGTTGGGTCCATATAGTCCGCTTTTTTCCAAAAGTTTTCAGATAATGGATAGCCGAGCCGCCCTACAGTAGACACAAAGGCCAGGAAGGATGGATGGTAGAAAGAGGCCAGGAGAGACTGAGCAGTAGATCAACCAGTCGACCAGTGAAAATGATGAGCCCGAAATTAGTGATGAGGAGGCCATGACTACCGGGACAAGTAGAGAGGATAAATTAAAGTTATTTAATGTAAGAAGGAGCAATTACCCTACATGATAAACCTGTATGCCTTGTTTGCTCAGATAAGGGTGTAGTAAAGGAGTAGGCTAAATCACCAAACAACAATATAGCCTACCCATGCAAAAAACATGTAGCCTATACATTAGTCAATATGCCTCTTTGTGGAAGCGTGGGATAGGCTACATTTCAAAGGCTTTCTTTCTTTCTTTCTTTCTTTCTTTCTTTCTTTCTTTCTGTTTTTGTTAACTTGTGGAATAGTGGAATATTTTTTGTTAACTTCTCAGTTGAAGTGAATTATTATTACACATTTGTGGTTTATTATTATTATTACACATTTGTTGAACCATGGTACTAATAAAAACTACAGGATAGTAAGAGCTGAAATGTTGCTTAATTTATCCAATTTCCACCACTATGTAAAACGCTAATAGTCTTGGGCCTGAAACTCCCAGGCACTGAATTCTGGCAACTTTGAAAAACAAGCTTCTTTTGAAGATGAACACCTTTTCAGTTTCAACTAATGACTGGCATATTAGTAGCTGCTGGACATGGGTGGCCTGTGTGTGTGTGTGTGTGTGTGTGAGAGTGAAATGGTGACCTGGGGAGTAAGCCCTAGAAATACTCATACCACATGACCAAAATGTTCTCCCTACCTCCCTTTTTAAAGAAATAAGTTATTTATTTTTCATTTTTACCTGAAGTTCATCCAAAAGTGAAATTTCTGTTTCTGTTTTTTTCTTTGACGTCAGCTCTAAAAATATGCTGTTTGTTCTTTGAACTTAAGAGAATTATGCCTGAAAAGTCCTAGAAAATAATGTGATTTTAAGTGAGATTAAGAAGATATGGGAACCCTGAATATGCTTTATGCTTTACTATAAGAAAGCCAAAATAAAGTTCACAATAAAAGTTCAAAATAAAACCGCTTGCTTTTTACTTTTACTTCAAATACTTAAGTACATTAAATATCAGAAAATTACTTTTGATACTTAAGTACTGTATATATCAGACACTTTAAGACTTTTACTTCAGTAATATTCTTCTTTCACTTTCACTTCTACCAAAGTCTTTTTCTAGTACGATACTTGTACTTTTACTCAAGTATTGCTTTCTAGTACTTTATACAACACTGATGTGCGCACTGAAGACACATGCACACACTGCATTTAACCACCTACACAGACACACATACATACACACACACACACACACACACACTTATTTCCTCCTAGCTATCTATAAAATGTGACAGCAATGTGACAGATCACTTCCTTAATTCCCCTCTTTCTCATAGGGTCAAGCCACTCACGGTGACGGTGTTAACACTGGAAGCTTCGAGGGCAAAGGTCCTTTTTTTTGAGTGGGCAAATATATGCTGTAAACATATCTGGGAGAGGCATATGAAATATGCATGGGGTTTGCACAGAGATATGGGGTCCTCGGGGAATAGACACAGTCAAAGAGGCTACTGAAGGGAGAGGGTACTAATTAGGCAGAAAGAGAGAGACTGAATGAATGAGAGAAAGAGTGAAGGACGCAGATGAGGAATGGACAGGAGCAGGAAAGCATCACAGAGAAAGCTAAATAGAGGATGAGGGAGGGGAGAGAGAGAGAGAGAGAGAAAGAAATAAGGGGGTTAATTACCAACAGCATGAGGAAGCAGGAAAATGTGACCGAGAGAGTCAATGAGAAGAAATGCAGCAAGCATAAGAGGCAAGCAAATAAGAGCGAAAGAGAGAGGGAGAGAGAGAGAGAGAGAGAGAGAGAGAGAGAGAGGAGAGAGAGAGAGAGAGAGAGAGAGAGAGAGAGAGAGGGAGAGAGAGAGAGAGAGAGAGAGAGAGAGAGTTTGTTGGCTGGCCTCCACGGATCTTTGTGTCCATGTTGTGGAGGGGTTTCAATTCTGGCACTGGTGTGTGTGTGGTGTTAGTCTGTGCACAACTGAGCTGGGTCTGGAGCCAGCAGGTCTGTGAGCCACATCAAAGACACACACGTCTGCCTAACACACACACACACACACACACACACACACTCTCTCTCTCTCTTTGACTTCAAATGCAACCTGTATGTCTTTGTCCATGCCATAGCTCCAACATCCCTCACTAACGTTTACTGGCAAATGATACTAGCAATCAGCATGAGCATCTTTGTCACTTTTAAACCTCAGAGTCTGAGTGTTATCCTTAGTGTTATACAACAGATAACAGTTGTCAATTGTCAATTTAAAGACCCAAAACGATAGCTACACTAGGTTAATGCAAGAAAGGGCTGGGGGGGAAAAAAACGGTGTCAAGTGGAGACATCAATATTGCTTTCAGGGTTACATAATCTGTGTGAGTCCTATCAAGCTTTTCTAACTAATGTTAAATATTTGTACAAACATGCATCCTTAACGCACACTCACACACACACACTCCAATGCAAAACACTGAAGGAGCTGGACATGATGGCTATTGCATGCTAGGTAATGTGAGGTCTCTAATGATTTCAGCCCAGAGGCTGTATGTCAGAGTGTGGGGGTCAGTGAGAGTGAGGCTGTGGCGGAGGGGGCAGTGTGTGTGCCTGGGGAGGGTGAGAGGGAGGGAAGAGAGCATGCGCATATTCTATGGGATCATTGGGTTCACACATCCTGTGAAGGCTGGAGTCCACCATTAAAAAGCATGTCTCTACCTGCCCCACGTCTCACCTTCATCAGGTACGGTACTGCAGTAGACGTACCCATTTTCAGATGCACTTCCATTAAGATCGGTGTCGTTTTCTATACTATGGTATGAGTGTGCTAAAGATGCTAATTCAGTTACAATAGCTTCCTGGACAGATGGTCATTAGAGTGTTTGTAACTGCATATGACTGCTATTGTGTTAGAAGAGCTCTATGAAGACTCCACAGCATCATACTGACACTTGAGTAGGCAGATGTGAGGTATCCTCCGCAGGTGAGTCATGGCATTGTTCACCTGAAGCGTCGGCATTTGCATCGCTAAAGGGAGATTATGAATCGCCCTTGTATCCTCAGCTTTAAAGTGCCCAACATGCATATAGACACACACTTACGCTTGCTCTTCCAAATGATGCAGACAGAGAGGCTCATTTAACTTGTTCTCCGTTTTATACAAATCTCCTCCAGGGGCCTGTGCTCACTCTCTTTCAATTATTTTGTCTTTTGCTCTCTCTTTCGTTCTCTCTCTCTCTCTCTCTCTCTCTCTCACCCTCTCAGCAGGGACAGTGGCAGTGGTACAAGGCTGACCTCAGAGAAATCACAGAGAAACCACAGCGATATGAATAACTGACCGCACAAACTATTTTTTTTCAGGGGTTAAAAATCTGAGCATCAACGGCGATGTAGGCTAGGTAATAAACATTTAAAATACTGACATGTCTGACAACCAAGCCGGATGTAGCCTAAGTTAGAATGTTTACATACAAAGTATCCTTTAGGCTACTCTAGGCGGGCCCTGCTCCAGTTATGCAGTAGGCTACCATGGCGAAAAGAAAGGCAGAGCAGATGCCCCAGAAAAGGTCTGCGTAACGTTTAAACATGAGTGGCTAGATGAAATACTCCAATCTGACACAAAAGATGGTCCAGGTAGGAAAAAACTTTCAGACATATTTACGAAAGGAGTGGCATGATCTGCAAATTCTGCTCGGAGGCAAAAGCGAAAGGAGAGTTCGCTCGTGAGAAATCTTGGTCTGAGTGGAAGCTTGATTACCTAAAGTGTTATCTGACACACAGAAAGTCCATGTAGACGCATTGAAAACATTAAGACTTAGACATGGGAGCTCTACACAAAAACAAGTGTTGGCAACCACTCAAAGGCAAAATAAAGTGTTCCAACCAATAACCGACGAGATGAGTGTTTAGGAGAGTTTCAATTGCACGGGAGGGAGGGGAAGGGAGTAGCGAGCTTGCTCTCTGTTTTGTTAAGTTCAGCTAAACTGACTGGTAAAACACCATCATTAAAATGTTCCACAAGTCCAACTATTATAAAGGATATTGAATAAATATCAACCTTTTTAGACATATTGATGCATTTGCAGTCATCTCTTTGAATTCCCTATGGCTAACGCAGGCTCGTGGTCATTTTCGGCAGGTCACAGTGCTGAAATGTGCGCTCAGAAAACAAAATATTTGCTCAGTGCTGAAAAAAATTAGAGGGAACATTGGTGGAGAGTAGAGAGCAGGTTTGAAACCACAAAGGACTTTGCTTTTTTTGAATAGTTAAAAAAAAAAGAAGAAGAAAAAAAAAACCAACAACATTTGACAGTTCCAAACTGTAACACCCAGTCCAAGGCAGATCGGGTGGCGGGGTGGATTTCAGAGAACAAATACTTGGAAAGAGTGCTAATGTGCCTATTGTTGCCAGCTGTTGTTGGCCTGGGCATTGTTGATTATTCAGGGTGAGGGTGCAATGTGGGCTACAGTGTGAGCGTAGGAGCCATTTATGACATTTACGTTTAAGTTAATTTAATGACCCCTGTGAATCATGACCTTGTGGCCTTGGAACAGAGGGAACATGATGATGATGATGATGGAGACAAATCGCTGCTCAGCATTTGGTCTCAAAGCTAATTCTTAAACTGTGACATTGCCTGTGTCTGCATAGGCATATTATATGCATATGTGTATGGATGTACGTATTCTCACAATCTGCCATGTTATCTACTATAGCCCTGTGGCCTGTACCCGTTTCATTATCGACTTAAGAAACAACGATGCAGCTATTACTGATTCGCCTACAAAAGCTCTCCTTGCCAGGTCTCCCTGGGGCGCTCAGAAAATGGCATCACACCCCACTCACACTATTAATGATCCTGTGTAGGGGGGGGAGGGTGTGTGTGAGGGTGGCAGTCTGGTCGTGCTCAATATCAGCCTGATACTCAGGCATGGCGCTGCAATGGGGAGCAAAATAAATGTGTTTTTTCAGCAGGCGACAGCATGTGGGTGTGAACTTGAGTGAATGTAAGAGCGACCGCCCGCCATTCTCACTCCATCGAAAAGCCCCTGGCTTAATCAATCCAATGAGTCAGCTCGTGATGTGTGTGTGTGTGTGTGTGTATATGTGTGTGTGTATGTGTGTGTGTGTGTGTGTATTGGCGTAAAGCCTTTGCTAGCTGGAGCTTTCCCTATGGATGAGCTAACCGGGGCTCACACAAGTGTGTGGGAAACCACCCTGTGCATGTGCTAGGGCTGGCTAACAAGGAGAGATGATATTCTCGCTGCGGTCAAGCTAACAGTGGCTAACACTGTGCGTTGGAATTCACCCTGTGGTGGTTGCTCTAAAAGCCAGCTAACAGGGAGTGTTGAAATTCGCCCTGCGGTCGAGCTAATGTAAGCTAACATGGGAGACTGAAATTCCCAGGATTTCCAATTGCGTGCGCAAGCTGACTGATGCCAACGCGGGCAACGGGAGATCTCTTTGTGGAGGAGCTAGGGGTGGCTAGTTAGCATGGGCGAGGGAGGGCGAGGCTGGGAGCGACGACAGGAGCTATGGAGCTGGGCGCAAGGCTGGGGGAGATGACAGGAGCTACAGTATGGCTGTCGTGCTGAG
>NC_063198.1:13399126-13416626 GCF_017589495.1 Alosa alosa | reverse complement strand
AACCTGCTGACAGACATGCATAACTGTAGGTACACACCGCCGACTTGAGCTGCAAAAGAAGCTCTGGCCACCCTGTCAAGGACGCTTGTCAAAAGTATGGGGAAGCTTTTGGCGCTTTGGCCGCTCTGACTCAACTTTCTGCTTGACGCTCAAGATGCCCCAAAACGCAACGCCGACAGATTTGCTGCTTCTTGCAGCTGAAAGAAGCTGGCTTCCATTGAAAATGAATGACTTCCTGTGTCTTTTGCAATTCAAGTCGGTGGCGGTGTGTACGTACGGTAACTTCAGCATAAAGACTAAGCCCTATGTTCGGAATATGGATATATTCAGTTACATTTAACTTAGTCTATATTAAACTATTAGGTATCCTGTCATGAGACCCCTGTAGAAATGGCATCACATTGGGCAGAGAATTGGTTACATATTTAGGAGGTGAGAAGGAGGTATTCCCAAGGACCGGTAAGGACAAGGCCAGCACATGGTAGAGTCTGAACCCATTAGGTTCCCAGCTATGTTTTTAACAGGTGAGAGGATCGGAGAGGGGGTGGTGGTGGTGGTGGGGGTTGGGGGTATTTTCCTTGTAAACAGATGCTTGGCATGGAGTGCTGTCACTGGAGAGCCTATAGCCTGGCCTCGGTCATTTGGTACACAGACGGCCGTTAGCTACATAACACACAGCTGTGTGTGTGTGTGTTTGTATGTATGCGTGTGTGTCTAGTCAAGTTGCACAACATCTTCCTGATGTGGACACGGAAGCCAGCTCTTGGAGACTTGGAGAAGACTGAGGGTGCAAAACCAGGCCTTTGGATTTGACTTGCAAAACAAAATGAATTTCTCGAGCCACTCGAGCCCCTTTCGCACATTACTCCTGACCAGTGTTTGGAATAACGCCGTTTAAAAGAACGATGTTATTTTTTCAGTAACGGGGTAATCTAACTAGTTACTTTTCCCGTTGTTACAACGCCGTTAACGTTACTGGACGTTAAATGCGGTGCGTTACTATGCATTGATTGAATAAACTGTGTAATCCGAACGCATCCCTGGCTCACAGCTAGTGAGGAGGTGGGTTAATAACGACGTAAGCGATTATGATTGGCTAAGGCAGAGTCATGTTTCAATGGTAGCCAATCAGAGCCAGTGTTTTTACACATTTGCCAGCACACGCGCCACAAACACACATGCAACAGCTAAATAGAGATTCGACGAAACAGCAGAGCTCTGGAGCAATCCAATGAAAAGTTGGCATTTTCAAGGTGGAGATATAAGCACTACTTCAAATTCATTGTGGTCAAAGGCAAGGACGTGCATGTAATGTGTACATTATGTACAGGAGCGAAGACTTTGTCGACATCCAATGTAAGCAACTCTAATTTAATGAAGCATCTCACACACGCATCTAAAGCTAGTGGCCAAAAACACAGATACCTCCACCTCAGATGATAGCTCGCCATCCACTAACAAAGAAGGACTCGGAGCAAAGTCCTCCAAGCAGCAAAAGCTAGATCTTTCTGCCTCACAACAAAAACCTATGACACAGGCTGAAGACAACCGTAGGTCTGTCGATGTGCAATATCTTGAATTTCCCCTTGGGGATCAATAAAATATCTCTATCTATCTATCTATCTAATAAACATCGAAAGTTATGTAGCCTATAGTACAAACACCTGTCTGTTCTCATTTCAACTGGCTGCTCAAAACTGCTCAAAAAAATCCAAATTCTTTGATAAAACAACTTTTTTTTTTTAAAACAATAACGCAAATAGTTACTTTCCCTGGTAACGAGTTACTCTTATCATAGAGTAATTCAGTTACTAACTCAGTTACTTTTTGGAACAAGTAGTGAGTAACTATAACTAATGACTTTTTTAAAGTAACTGCTGCTGACCAATGCAGCCTTGAATGCAGGCTGCACCTTCCATATTGAAGCCACAGAGAAGAATGCCACAGAAAACAGTGTCACTATGGATCGCCCAGACCATGTCATCCTGAGATCTCGGTGTTTTGAGAAAGCCAAACATGGAACATGACCTGAGGGTGACTCCTCTTTAACCAGCAGCGGAGCATACAGCAGCCCTGAGGCTGCACCCACACCTCAAGAGACAGAAAGACAGACGGATAGAGAAAGAGAACAAAGAGAGACAGAGAGAAAGAGATAGAGAGAGAGAGAAGTCAATATGGACTGGAGATCAGCCAAAGGATAGAAAAGATATGTGTAGAAAACCATGCCAATGGTCAAACTCAAAGGTAGATCTGGGAGAGACGTTTGGCGAGTGAGGTGGATAGAGGGAGAGACGAGAGTTACCACAGAGTGACCACAACTGAGAAACAAATACAAAACAATAGAAATAGACACAGCAAGACAGGGAGGATAGTGAGAAAAGGATGGGGATGAGAGAAAGGGGAAGAAAGAAAGACATGCACAAAGAAAGAGTGAAAATGAATGAAAGCAACAGAGAGAATGAGAGAAAGGGAAGATGGAGGGAAAGAGAGAGAGGGACATGGAGGGAGGGAGCGAGAGAGAGGCTCCACACGTCGAGTCCTGTGCTGGTATCTGGCTCCGGCCGGGCTGTGTGTGACCTGGGCCATTGTTACGAGCCTGGTGGGAAGTGGCCGGCTGGCCCAATGCACACAGAATGCTAAGCAGCGCTGCCATTGTCTGCCCCTGCTGTGTGCGCCCGCCGTCGCTCTGGCAACCAGGAGCTGCACCCCCCCCCCTTCCAACCAACCAACCCCTACAGCTTGTACGCACACACACACACACACACACACAACCTACATAAATGAAAGATGAAACATTCTGCCAGCGCTTTAGTCACAGGCAGCTACACATCACAGCTCGAAGTCCTGAGAGGAAGTTCTATTCAAAACCAGAAAGACAGGCAGCAAAGACAAATGACCGAATGAAACAGAGAGAGAGAGAGAAAGGGAGAGAGGAGTGCATAAGAAAGAGAAAAGGGTATAAGGGGAATGAATGAGGAAGACAGGGACTTTTGGGAAACCCCCAACACAACAAACAGCCCCTACACCCAACAGCCGCTTATGCAATCACCTGGTCCTCCTTGACCCAAATCCCAGCCTCTGGGACTGCTGGGTGACTAGCATCTGGCATCTGGCATCTGGCACTGCCCCACAGCAGCTCATGAGGACAAGCAACCTTCTCACCCAACGCCTGACTTGAACCAGCCATGGATAATGATTCAGAGAAACAGCACTGTGCTGCTGGCCCAGAGCTGTGTTTAAGTGTAAAAAAAGTCACTAAAATTAGGTCAATGGGGCAGCAGACAGGCATGGGACGAATGGTGTCCTTTGAAGTCCTTGTTTGCGCAGTTGCACAAACAAGCCATTATAAACTGACACCACCTAACCTCCCCATGCGCACGCGCATGCATGCACACACACACACACGCATGGACACGCACGGACACACACACACTCACACTCTCTCTCTCTCACACTCACATACACAAACAAACACACACACACACACACACAAACACAAACACACAAACACACACACAAACACAAACACACACATGCACAGACTCTGCCTATCACTTGCTTGCACGAGCTGAGTTAGTGTTCCAGACAGCAGGTTCAAGCGCAGGAATGAGAGGAATGCCTGGGCTGAGGCAGGTGCCAGCCGGCACGGGGAGAGAGCGAGCACAAAGATCAGACTCCCCCACCTCTACCACCTCACCCGGCCTGATCTCAGCAGATCAGGTGTCGCCACCCAACACCAGATGCCACAGACAGCATGGGCTGGCAGGCAGGCGGGTGAGACAGACACACACACACACACACACACACACACACACACACACACACGGCCAAGAGCCTGGGCATGCCTTTCACAAAGCATTCCCCATGGCTGCAAAGCACTGTGCGTTTCCCCACCCCTGTACTAACACACCTGACTGATCTCCTCAGGTAATTAAAGATGGTTCATTAGCTGATGCAGGCGGACTCCTCTGCTACTGAAGAGTAGAGAGAAGAACTCAGACATGACTATGAACTGAGACCCTCAGAAGAGAACAGCACATCTTATATACACCTTAAACCTCCACACATAAAAAGCAAATGAAATACACTTTTAAGACCAGTAAGCAGAGATAGAACTGATAAAGACAACACATATAATAAGGCAGTAAGACTAGTGTCCATGTTAACTAGGTCTATTTAGTCTCTCTACACTCACACGATGTAAGCCTAGGAAAAACGCAACTGTAAATTGCTCTTTGGTTTGGTACAGATGTTGGAACAGCACTTTCGCTGTAGACCCAAATGTGTCCATGTTGGGAGGTTCATGTGTAACAGAGCAACCGCAGAAAAAAACCTTGCCACTTCCTGAACCAACAATGCCCAGAACAGACAGGAAGGGATGGGGATGGTTTGCCATCAGACACACCTCACTGACCTGACGATCGAATATGACATGGAGATGTCAACGTCAGGGGATGACAGGAAAACAGCTAGCAATGTTTACTCAGATCCCCGTGAACTCCGGTGTTCCCATGCAACTGACCTACTGAATGAGTCCTATGAATGACATGGTGGCTCTCCAACCTCTCCCAATCACTCCCAGTGAGCTTCATGGCTCTATTTGCATACCTCTTTTGACAAGAGCAGTAGCAGGGCTCTGAAAAGCAGGACAGAATCGAACGAGTATGCCCTCAACAGTCCTTTTGTACTGTTTGTAACCACACCATATGAGATAATCCATGGTTGGTTTGAAATGCTTCTGAGCTATAATGTCCAATGGATATAGATTTCAGTCGATTCAAGTCCACTCATGCTGTTGAGTTAGTGTTGTTATGTAGTAGATGGTCATGAGTACATGTTGGCTGACCACTTTGACCACACGTGATCCCCTTACAGACATCTGCATAGCATCAAGTCCTCAATACAATCAATAGATCAATAGTATTGGACAACTGAATGAACCACAAAAACATCTGACAAACTCGGTGAACCAGGGGGCTTATGCAGTGGAACCAACCACATCATTAAAGTTCTCCCAAGACAGGTCTGTGTTTTGGCCTTTGGCCTTGCTAGACCTAGCAAGCATAGGGATAACGTGGTACTGGAGAGAGCAGTGTACAGTAGGGGTCAACTGATATGCAGTTTTAAGGGTCAACGACAATAACGATATCTAATGACTGGATGGACGATAACCAATATTTGACCAAAATTAATTTATTTGGCTGTTAATTAACAAAACTACATAAAAGAAATAACTGGTAAGCAAGATTGGAGATAAGCTAAGAGGGGCAGTCTACCATCGCCAAACTGAAAGTGAAATGTACTCCCTTATAAACTAGACCTTGGGCTATTCTTTTAAGGAAAAATAAATACCATGGCGGCTATGTTTACATTTACCGGCCTCACAGAGATGAAGCTAACGCCAGCTAAATTTACCTAAACAAGCTAAAGTGTGTTCACTTTATAAATAACATTACATTTAAGATATGCAATCTTACTAACATGACCCCTACATTAAATTACAAAAAAAGCTTGCATCACATAACTTAAGAAACTGAAGTGGTAACCTACCAGTGTTACCAAAAGTGTCTTGAATAGATGCATTCTGTAATCCATATATTACTCTGGTGTAATCTTACTGGCCTTTGCTGACTATCTTGTGGTTTCGTTGCTAACCAGGAGCCTCTTTAAACGAATACTAATTAAAAGCTATGAGTTAAAACAAATATTTAAAAGTAATCTATAAAAATAATAACAATATATTTTAATTTAAGTGAAACTACACCATAGGTTGGTCTAGACATAAGGGTGCATTTAAACAAATATTGACAAAGACCAGGATTACTTCATTATCCAGACAACGGCACAAAATAAAACCCAAAAATGACACTTTTCACCAAGGCTCTCTGTGCCTCAGGTTTGTGGGGATTTTCAGATTTTCCTTCAGCATGCTGAAGTCTTACTTTGTGGAATATACCCTACGGGAAAGGCCCGAAACCACACTTGATGGCAGGTATATTGTCTCCACCAATGGCCATAGGGATATGTATGGATTAGGATGTACGGTTGGTGAACATCCATCTGTGACTCGGGTGAAGCATTTAGTCATGTCACACTACATAACTTCCCTCAGCTGCCACAAATTATTTATTAATAAACAATAAAAAGTATTTTAAAATGTGCATACCATGAGAAGGTGTTCATTATTTTTGCCTTAAGAATACTGTACAGGGGCAATGCTCAGTGGTTTATCCTAAGATGTTCTGATGGGATTATTTATTTAATAGGCTAACTCACAAAATCCCTCACTTATGATTACCAAGTATGACATCCTAGGATAGAAAACCCCAATGCCTTTTAGTTAAATTGGGCCAATTCTCTGACTAAAGGTCCCAAAAACACGCTCTTAAATTTAGAGTCAGTTTCTGTTCCAGGGTAAACAAATGCAAAACAACAAATCAATATGGTAAGTTTTGAGGCATTCTGTGACTTGGCCATAAAACACAATTTAACTGTGGTGTATGATGGAAAACATTTGATTTTGCCAGCATTTGGTTTGAAGATATTGTCACTTGGCTTGAAAGAGTATGCACGCTTCCAGACATGCTAATCAACACCTGTCACATTCCCAGAGTCCCCATGTCCCGGATGATGTTGGCACAACATCTGAAGTCCAGAACCACATGTGTGCTCTGGTCCAGAGCATGGAAATGTCAAGATCTGACAGCATTTAACATGGCTATCACCGTCATCTCGTTGACATTTCCCCATAAGAAAGCCAACATGTTATTTTGTCTGCAGCTGGCTTTCTGATGTCTGTTGAGAACACTTCTCACAAAAACAAAATAACAAACAATGTTACCATCACTTCCAACAACCCCCATTGTATTATGTTCCTGTACTTTTCCGTTTACATTGACTTTCTACATCCAAACAAATGCACCTACAGACAAAAAAAGGTTCGCAGCCATGCAAATGCAGCCATGCAGACAGAATTAGGTGCCTCAGAATTTGTATACCCCCACCATGCAACTCTGCCATCCTGTTCAGAAAAGGTTAATTACATTATCAAGAGAGGACAACTGACAGCACCAATCAGGAGGCTAATCGCTGACAAGACAATAAGCCTAATCTGTGCACAGGGTGGAGCAGTACGAGGGTGAAGCAAGGTTCCAAGCTCTGTGTAAGAGCATCAAGGAAGCATTTGGGGAATCATAATGGAGAATATCAATGCAAGAGAACAACCTCCTACTGACTCTCCGTCCATGACTGGGACAGATATGTTTAGTGTGACCCACAAACCACAGTCTTCAGCTCCTTTGAAAGACCCATAGCTGACAGAGTGTAGTTGCCAGTGTTTCCATTCAACAAATAAAATGCCTAAATGGCCTGGGTGATTATGTGTTGTGTTCTGTTTTTGTTATTGTTCAACCCTGTGGACAGAGGGGATAGCACTCACACCCAGAAAACCTTTTTGAGAGTTTGGTCTGTTTTTGGAAGTCCACCATCCACACTTGCAAACCACAATGCTTTCTTCTCACTGAAACCTCAAGGCACTAATTTTATGACTGCTGGTTCATGTGTAACAGAGCACCGGCAAAAAAAAAACTTGCCACTTCCTGAATCTACAATGCCCAGAACAGACAGGAAGGGATGGGTATGGTTTGCCATCAGACACACCTCACGGACCTGAATCCTCACGAATATGACGTGGAGATGTCAATAACGTCAGGGGATGACAGGAAAACAGCTAGCAATGTTTACTCAGATCCCCGTCAACTCCGGTGTTACCATGCAATTGACCTACTGAATGAGTCCTATGAATGACCTACTGAATGAACGTCCTATGGTCTGTTAATCATACACTTACACACATCCACTATATTCAAATGTCTGACAACAATCCAATAACGTATGGGGTGGAACAATAGCAATTGGTCGTATATTATGCTAACTTTTTCCTGAAATATATGATGCTGCTACACTAAAAACAACATCATGACTGATTACATTAAGAATTAATTGGTAACGTTAGATGGTGATTTCTCTTCTCGAATCTGTGGCGCACACTCAGCTGCATCAGCACCTGAGTGTCCACGTAGCCTATACAATACGGACTGCTTTCAAATGACACTACGATTTGCAAGCTGACCTAAAAGCTAACTACTGTATTTTGTTTTCTTTACCAACATACTGTCAGTGGATTTTCTGAACAACCGATGAGGGGCCGATGATGCAGATGCACGTGAGCTGATTTGGCCAGATCCGCATCTCGATTAATATACAGATTAATGTACACAGGAAACGGGGGAAATCCCGATACAAAATAACGGTATGGCGATCAGAGTTAAAATGGACCAATACCTCAACCCTGTGATTATTCAGTAAGATAAGAAAAGAGTAGCCATCGGCATTTTACTGACATTACAACAAAAGCCGGCAAAACCTGGTGTTCAGAGTTTATGACAGTCGCCCAAAAGTAAGGCTATATGTTACGCTAGCAGACCAAGCTAGCTAGCTAGCAAAGCAAGTGTCCCCATCGTTCCCCCTCACACAAAGACAAAATTGTCAAGTTCATCACACAAAGCCGACTACACTTGACGCAATCACGTAGAGTACTCTCCAACATTCCATTTTTCAATTGTCATGCCCACCAACCTAGCACACCGGTAGCCTCTTTAATATAGAAAAGTAGCTGAAAACTGCTTGAAATACTTAGATAAACCCGGTTCCTGACAGGATTTCTCCAGCTAACTTATCTAGCTAGTAAGCATTTCAAGCAGTTAGCTCTACTCGCTAGCTAATGTTGGTTTGGCTATTAGCTAGCTAGCCAGCTATCATGATTAAAAACAATATTAGCAGGATAATCTTAGAGCTAACGTTAATTAGCTGGACTGTTAGCCATCATTTTCATTTCTCCTGTTCCACTATCGCATTAGCAAGCCAGCTATATGTAATGACGTTAGCTAGGCTATTTTCCCATTCTGGCTACGTCTTCAGAAAATATACCAGGGTTACCGGTGGGATCCAGCTTTGAGTGGGGGTAACGTTAACGTTATTGTTATCAGTGAAGGATACTGGGGTGGCGGCACAGCAGGCGGTTGAGCAGTCGGGGCTCCCGGTGGTAGCGACACGGAGGTCAGAGACGCCCGCAGTTGGCTTGATGGAGATGGCCCGGTTATAGGTCCACTAACTGCGACAGCAGCCGGTTTCGGCACCACTTTCGGTGGCAAACTCATTGCAGATTTTGAACAAAAGCAAACAATACGTTACTAAATTATGTTTACACACTATCTAGTTATTATACATAAGTAGGCGAGATGTTCCTCTTCAGCGTTGCAGCAAATCCTTTTGCTTAAGATTCTGTCTCACAATCCATTTCTATAACTGGCTTTTTAAATGTATAGTCGCTTTTTACAAGAATTGTAGAGCTATTCATGGGGACGGTGAGGGGCTTGCCTCCCCCACCTCGTCCGGGATGTCCGCGGATCTGGTTCGGTTCCGTTCTTCAGAGTATATTCCCCGGTGTGCCCTCTTCACTCAGTCAGCGTTTGATATCTTCATGTTGCATTTTAAACTTATTTTTTCATAGAGATGGGAGACTTCGCTCAACATGGCGTTGCGGCCGCCTCAAGCAGTCCGGTAGGACGGACTGTTCGACTACCGTCGGCTAATTTCGGGTATACTCGGCTGACTGCCTATGGTTAACCTAGGACTGACAAAAGTGACGTATCAGTAGGATTTGATGCTGGGTTTCTATGTTCGTGTCGAGATTTCAGAGGCACTGACTAAAACCAACGTATGCTAGCCATCAGTACATAATGCAACATTAAAATAATTAGAACTTTATCGACACAGAGCGTTTGTCTCAATGTAGTCTAGTTGGGATACTGCACTGTTTGGCACATATTTTATCGTTAAGCAAAGTGAATAGTGGTTTCCAGCACATATGTTAGCAGGAACATAACTTTTAAATGGTTTACAAATGCGTGATTAAGAAGACCACAACAGTTCACCACAACATTAGTTTAAGAGTGGAAAAAATGCTTATTTGCTTAAAAAATACGTGAGCTCGGCTCTCTAAAATACATTCATACAGCGACATCTATCGGAGGTTTTTGAGAGGTGCGAGTGTAAATGCAACTGCCAAATGAGAGAGAAGACAACAACGGTGTATTTTATAGAAATTATTTTTATTTTCGAATTTAATGTGTAAGAGATACAAAATGAGGCATAAATGGTTAAAATCCAAGGGGTATGCAATACCAGGTGACTTCATAGTTTTCCATCTCAGATGTGGCCTAGGTAGCCTGTGGGGTTCTGCACACAAACCCATAGCATTCTTAGGCCATACTGAAACATTTCTGACAAAATGAGAACCAGCATTTGTCGCATAATGGCTGTTCTAAATGAATGCATGTGACAGTGTTAGTAGACAGACCAATTCTAACATAGAGAGCTGCTATTTTAAACACCTCACATCTTTATGTGACAACTTTATAACAAAACAAGTTATTGCACAATATATATACACAGTCACTTCTTTAAACTCTGTGCATTTATATAATTTAATGTGCCCAGGTGGAGAATGGAGCCAACATCCAAAGGGTCAGGCCTCTGTCCTCTAAGGATGCATAGTGCCCATTACAAAGACATTCACAAGAGCATTTGGCAGGAGCTTTACAATACACTTAACTTGACTTATACAGACTTATACAAATTTACATAAAACAATCTAAATCTATTTAAGAATTAACTTTGCAAGCTATTTTACATATGAACAAGAACCTTACAAATTGACAAGGCATTGTAATAAAGGCAGAAAAATAAATATTCTTTTCCACTTTAAAAAAAAACACATTAAGACAGAGGTGCATGACCTCTTTTTTTATTCATAAGCCTTGATGCAAAGAATTATACCCCACCCACCCACACATCCTTTAGTCTCTTCATTAAACTCAACCTGTCTGGTTTCCAGTGTTAACAGTGTGTCTCCTCACTTCAACCAAGGAGCAGAACACATTTCGTTATTTCAATGTGCTCCTCAGAGATTAAAACAAAACAAAAAAAGTGTGAAGAGTGTGTTTTCCTCCACATATTAATGAAGACGAGCTGAGTCGGGATCGGGATTCCTCCTCCAGGCTTGGCAGTCCAGATTAGGCAACCTGAGAAGTAAGAGCTGAGCAAGCAGAGCTGCTGTGATTTGTTCATTCACCAGTCAATCACCTCTGTCTCTGTCTTGGCCATCTCTGAAGGAGAGCTCATGACCCCATACAGGCCACTTTGCCACAGCAAAGCATGACCAGGGTCATAGGGCCCTGGTGTGCGCGTTTTTTACCAGAGCTCGCACTTCTGCTTGGGGTTCATGGGGGAGTTGGCCGGGCAGCCGAAGTGCCTGGAGAAGTCCTGGGAGTTGGAGACAGTGCCGATGACACGGTACTGTGACGGGCTGTGGGGATCCGTGATCACACCCTCATGGGAGCTTTCAGGGGTACGCACAGAACACCACACCTGTGTGGCCAAGAGGTGACACATATACACACACACACACACACACACACACAGTGGAGCCTTCATGAGACAACATAGTATGGGGAACTTTTAACACAGAACATTTACTAAATTGATCCGTGTAATTGATCCGTGTAAGTTCTTAATGTGCTGTAATATCCAATACTTCATAACTCTTGGCACTGCATAATAATGGCTAGGTGCCATCTTGAATAACCTGTGTTTGACCAAGCCCACATCAACGTTGGCATCCAAACTGGAGGGCAAACCTTGTCCATGGCTTAACAGTAAACACGTCACGTTCAGTGCTCATTCAAATTTCATAGTATTATCTGATAATATTTAACACTGGGTGTAGCTCTAACAACACGTCATAACATATTTATACACGCATAATCGCATATGTGAATAAATAACACATTTGTTTACGACCTTTGTTTTTATAATAAAAAAAATCCAAAGAGTTGTATGTGGTATCAAATAATCAAATCAAACAGAAGATGTAATGCAAATGTCCGAGAATCAAATAGGAAAATGAATTGTGGTCCCTCACCTGGGCAAATCCAATAAAAAACAGCTGATGGTTGGTCAACCCCAGGGCGGGCAGTGTGTCCTCCTCCCCATTCTTCTTGGTCCAGTTCACGTAGGCCTGCGAGACAGCGATCAGGTTTCACTTCCCTAATTGCACTTTCCTTCAGCTCCACAGAAACACCTTCAGCACAGCACAGTCCCTTCACTACACCACCTAGACTTGATTTCCCCTCTTGACACCTGCGCTAACCCAGGGCACGCTAGGTCCTTCCCTACCATATGTTTTTGCTCGTCCGCGCCAGTAACCTACAGCCTTTGAGCCGACGGAAAGAATGTGCGAGCTGCGGCCCGCTCTGCCACCTGTTATGTTCCAAGGCTTTACAGTGAGATAGGCTTTCCCCCGATTTTCCACCCCAGACAGGCTTTAGTGCCCACCCCCTCCAACACACACACACACCTCCGCCTGTGTGCTTGGAAACGTGTTAGCGTGTTCTTTTTTTAAACTGACTGGACCCCCTCATGAGGTCAGGCCTCCTCTTCCTCTTCGCCAACCTCTACTAATGCTTCTCACAAATACACTCTACGGGATCAAAAGAGTATATATACTTATACACACAGGCTGATCTGGCTTTAGTGTTAATGGAGAAAAAAGGCAGCACTTTGCATACAAAAATGTTTATTGCACAAATATGTTTCGCTGTGTTGCCTTCTTCAGTGTTAATGGGCCCTTTTCCTAAGCACAGACAGACATCTGTCTATAAAGGGGAGTGTATAAGGGGGGTGACTGGAGCATTTCATTTTTAATGTTCATTATATCCTGTAATTCAGCAGAGCTTGTTATTTTTTCATTTTGCACTGAAAAGATTTACTTTCTGAACATGTTCCTGATAATGTGCACCCATGGCTAGGCCCTGGCCTTGTCCTGCCTAACCAGCTGAGGTACCCAGACATGTCTCTTTTCTGACCTTGTATGCAGCCTTCAGTCCCCCGTTGTCGGCTATGTTCTCCCCCAGGGTGTGCTTGCCGTTCAGAGGCTCCTTGTTGATGGTATAGTTGCTGTACTGCTCCACCATGCACTGGGTCTGGTGCTTGAAGGCCTCCACCGACGAGTTCTGCCACCAGGGGCGCAGGTTCCCGTCCTTGTCATACTCCCTCCCTAATGGGCCAAACACAGTGGTATCATCTCACCATTTGGATTGTGTTTTTCAAAGCAACATAATTGTATTAAATGTGTAGAATCACTCAAGCGTTGACTGTAATCTTTAATGACACAGAATCAAGTTGCGTTCATTTTTTTGCTGAGTACTTACCTTGGTCATCAAAGGCATGTGTCAGTTCATGCCCCATAACCACACCAATTCCACCAAAATTCAGGGCTCTGAAACATGATTAATCATTAAGCATTGAAACTTGCATATGTAAGTAGTATTAAGATGCTATGTGGAGTTTATTTTTCATTTCAAACATCCAAAAAGTATC
Organism: Alosa alosa; assembly: GCF_017589495.1. Classification (NCBI taxonomy): domain Eukaryota; kingdom Metazoa; phylum Chordata; class Actinopteri; order Clupeiformes; family Clupeidae; genus Alosa; species Alosa alosa. The sequence continues at coordinate 13,403,126 of NC_063198.1, read as the reverse complement.
ACCAAACAATATCAACAGAATGTGAGGAAACAGCCGTCTATGCTCTGTGTTGTCCCTGAAAACATAACGCAAACCAGCTAGCACCAGGCCAGCTCTCTTGTACCACGTGTGGTTTCCTGTGTACATTAATCAAAGGAAAAGTGCTTTGTGGCTGCGTTTAAGACAGGGGGTCAGGAATTGGGAGATTTAGCTTTGGCCAGTTCAGCATTCAGCATCCCAGCTATCTTTAAAACTGGCACACACAACATGTACTCATTTCTGGCACCATCTTCACAAACAAGCCAAGTACATCCGATGGCCACAAATAAAGTCATCCGTGTGGACTGTCTGATCCTCCCAGCAGGAATCTGCCAGCTCAACAACCAATTCACATTAACGACATACCATTGTTCTCTACATTGTCTCCATCTGTAAGGCTAACTCTCTAATGGGCTATTTATGGCTTATTTGGCTGAGGTAACTAGCCTAGCATGGGAGCAGTACTTCCTCTCTCTCTGGTGGATGGTGAGGACTATAGTCTTGGTTATGGACATGAATGCATGCCATGCATGGATGGACCTGGACACCAAAAAGGCTGCCAACGAACCAAGATAGAGGGTCTTACTTTGGCCATGTGCGGCTGTAAAATGGAGCCTGGAGAATGCCGGCAGGCAGGACCATCTCATTCTTGGTGGGGTTGTAGTAGGCGTTCACTGTGGGAGGGGTCATGCTCCACCTGTGCATATGAGAAATCACATAAATATCCATAAACCTCTCTCTCCAGTTTTCTATGTGTCTAACTCTAAGTCTCTGTACTCTTGTATTCTCTGTACGGTTCATAACAGCCAATGTAGGTGTCGAGGTGTCACTTCCTGTGATCTTCGAAGTTTGAGTGTTTGTCAACCACAAAGTGCTTCCTGGACGACAAGCCACATAACGAGAAATCATGTGAGGATTGGAGCCAAACTACCTGCTACTACAGAAATGTGTGTGTGTGTGTGTGTGTGTGTGTGTGTGTGTGTGTGTGTGTGTGTGTGTGTATATGGAGCTGAGCCGTATTTTAGGTGCAGGGCCGACCGTACTCACTGGTTCCTGTTTGGAGCCTTCCTCAGCTGGTCTGCTGTGACTCTGCCAGAGAAGTTGTAGTACTGCATGACATTCTGGAAGTACAGCTCTGACACCACCTCAAACTGCAAAAGAAAGAACGAGAGAACAAAACAAAATTTGAGAGAGTGGCCACGGGTGCCTTTATCCAAAAGCAGCCCACTAAGTAGCCTTCTAATTATCTTGAAAGGGCATAGAAAGCATCTACTGATTTGTGCTAAGTACCTTTAGGCATAAGTCAATTAACCACACAATGCTACCAATCCGTATTAATTTATACCTACATCGTTGAAGACCTTGTCCAGTTCCTTGGGGTCCATGATGAACTTGGGATATCCTACCATGTTGTAAATGGCATCAGCCTGAGGAGAGAAAAAAGAACCACCAGGTGGAGCTGTAGAGCAACTGAGATTTGCAAACCAACTAATCAGTTCCATAGTCAACACATAAATATGCGTTATGGCAGAGGCTGTGTTTGGTGCTGGGTTTAGATTGAGCTAAAGGGTTAGCATAGGCCATGGTAGGAGGCCCTGTAGGCCCTGTGTGTTTACGCCTGCTACCACTACAACATCGGAGCAACAACACTCCATTTTTTACATGAGGACTTTTTGTTAAGAGATTCATAGAGAAGCAATCATATTTGGGTGATAATCAGCAAAATGAAGTCCATCTACAAAACTAAACAATCACCAATGTATCCCTTTTGTATAATTCAGAACTTTTCCCTTTTGGATGGAAAATTTGCTACCAGTACTGATACTGACAACTTTAAAAAAAATACGTAGGGGAGTGCTATCATAATATTACTTCAGGGTTGTGTAAGGACACTTTTCTATCAACAAGCCAAAAGTTCAGCTTGCTCCCAACCCCTGTCCCCCAATGTTTCATGCTGTCTCCTCAGGGAGGACAAGATGTGCAGTCCGCCGCAAAACCCCCACAGCCAGGGCCGGCACATCGGACCACTGTCAGGCAGCATCGCCATAACAACCCCTGACAGGCTGACATTTCCATCTATGTGTCAAATCTGCTAAGCTGAGCTGGAGGGCACAGGTAATGGAATGGGTGAGGACTGAATTTGGCCATGCTCGGTGAATATATTCAAAGTAGAACTTGCATACACACACACGCGCAGCACACACACACACACACACACACACACACACAGACAATAACATGTCGACTGGTGCAATATTTATAGACCTCACTAAGGCTTTTGATATGGTCGATCACTATTTGCTTATAGACAAACTACATGCAATAGGCCTCTCCAAACACTCTCTTATTCGGTTTAATTCTTATCTCCACTGTAGACGTCAGCGTGTCTCTCTTCATGGTTCTGTATCACAGTCCTTAATAATGGAGAAAGGCGTTCCTCAAGGCTCTTCCTTAGGGCCTCTCCTATTTTCACTGTTTATCAATGATCTTCCTCTAATCTGTTCAGACTGTCACATTCATCTCTATGCAGATGACACAGTGATTTACACATCTAAGAAGTTTCTAAGATTCAATCCACACTGCAATCAAACTTAAATGCCATTCAACTTTGGTTTCAATCCAACCACCTTTTACTGAACAAGAAAGTCATACAGCATGCTGTTCCCCACCAGATCAGCTACATCAAATCAAGATAACACTCTTTCACTCAAATTCTCAGATAATACTCCACTGGTACTAGTACTGTAACTTACGAATTTTGTATCGCTCTATTAATTGTTTTACTCAACCGATTAGGTTAAGGATTGTGTCTCAACTAATATTTCCTATCTTAGACTATGCAAATGTTGTCTACCAAAACGCATCAGAATCACACCTGAAATCATTAAATGTTGCGTTCAATAATATATGCAGATGCCCTTTTACTACTCATCACTGTGTAATGTATGACTCACTTAACTTATTATCACCAAAAGTCAGAAGACAGTACCACTGGTATCAGATTATTTTAAAATGTGTGTACACTGATTATCCTTCTTACCTTAAGGATTATTTAATTCCATATAGACCCAGCTATAGACTGAGACACACTGAATATCCCTCACTGTGCCAAACATCTCCAAAGAGAGTGGTAGACGTATCTTTAAATTTAAAGCCCCCTCAGACTGGAATTGCTTACCTGCGTCTCTAAGATCTGCCACTTCTTTGCATTCCTTTAAAACATCGCTCTTTACTCACTTGCAAGTAAACTGTTCCTGTAAATGTTTTCCTCATGTGTGACTGGTCCTTTGTTTTTTATATTACCATGTGGGATACTTTTTGTCCTTACTTTTTACTCATGTGTTTTTGTGTTTATATGCGACTATGGGTGTAGGTGCGTATATAGGACTCATGTGTGTATATGTATTTACTGGTATGTATATATTAATACATGGTCTGGTTTTCACTAAGGACCCGGCGGGGTGGTTGTGGTGGGCGAGGTGGGATGAGGGAGAGCTTTAGAGGGTGTGAATGTACATGTGCTGTATTGTCTTTGTCTTATGTCCCGAGGACCCCCTCGAAAACGAGATGTCTCATCTCAAGGGGTTATCCTCCTAACAATAAATTTCAAAACACACGCACACACGCACGCACTCACACACGCGCACGTGCGCACCCACCCACACACACACACACACACACTTACTTTTTCCTTGGCAGCCTTTTTGGTGTCCGGGTCCATCCAGGCAGTATCTTTCAGGCTGTCCTCAAAGGCCCATTTGATCTCTGAGACCATGGCTTCAGCCTATCAGAGAGAGGGAAGCACAAAAAAGGACAGGTCACTGACAGACAGCTCCCCCGAGAGTGTTTTAAGTAAAAAAAACTTCTTGCACTATTGGTCAGCCATCTGGATAGTGACTGAGTGACATAACTGTTGAATGAAGAGGTTGGACCTAAACATGAAATCAGCCAGCTCAGAGTGCTGAGTGACATTTAAAAAAAA